>NW_001834632.1:0-50776 GCF_000150035.1 Vanderwaltozyma polyspora DSM 70294
TCCATCATCTAACAATCCATCCACTTGAATTACCTCATTATCACTTTCACTATCACTATTATTTTCTACTACATCATCAACTGGTCTTTTCCTTTCATTTCCTAGGTTCTTTCTAGAACCAGATCCGGAAATACTGGACATCTTACCTGAATTAGTAGTTTCCTTTTCAATTATACAATTCTCCTTATCTACTGTCCAAACTATACTTTGCAAGACATCAAAACTATAAATAATAATCTCATCTCATCTCTTATATTAAATAGACTATAATATCAATAATAATCTAGCATCAATTAGCGTTCTTTGGAAGCTCATCGCTAAAATTTTTCAAAAAATTTTCCAAAATTTTCCAAAATCAATTTAAAGTCAAACTATCCACGTGATATGAAATCACATGATCATGATGTTTTTGTGTCTGTGTCTGTGTCTGTGTCTGTGTAATATCTATTTAATTTTGTGTCTCCAATCAAGAAACCAACACTTTACCTATATAAATAGAATGGTAATTGAAACTAAACTTATTTGTAATGGAGTATCTAAAAGAATCATAACACAGATAGAGTTATGAGAGATAGTGTTTTATATTCAATTAAATATAGGTAATTGTGATTATTATCCTTATAATAATGATGGTAGTATTTAAGACTGAATATGATTTACGCCACTATGTTTTTCTTCTCAATGATGTTGAATAGGATTCAATAAACTACAAGAGAAACCATAAACTAGTTTACCTACCAATGATATATTTATTTTTAACTTTTGCGTCGATTGGGTTGTCTTTAATTATTGATTATTTTATTTGGTGGAAAGGAGAAGATGTGAGAATCATGTAGACAAAAGGGTCCAATATATATATTGTATTTAAATCACGTGATAATAAAATCATATAATACGATGATCTATTTTCCCTAATTTATTATTCGCAAACACATCATCATCTTCAACCCAATTTCGAAAGAGCCTTTTTTAAATATCACACAACCACTTTTTAATTCCTTATTCAATGTGTTTAAATAATTTAATAAGCACATAGAAACATATACGTATATAAATATACGACATCGATCGAGGTTTGCCGGAGAGGATCTTCTGCTTACTGATCAGATCTGGGGATTTTTTTTTAACTTTTTAATATTACCACTCACCTACAGATTAATTTTGAATTTCATTTAAAGATTGATTCGTTAAATCAAAATATTTTGACTAATTACGTTAACAAATGTTTCAAGAAGAAGCTATTTTCCGTTCAGCGGATATGGCCTATATCCAATTGTACATCCCGTTGGAAATTTCAAGGGAAATTGTATCAATGCTAGGAAACCTAGGGAATGTAATGTTCAGAGATTTAAACAGTAATCTTACTGCTTTCCAAAGAGGTTATGTATCCCATTTACAAAGATACAATGATATTGAAAGATTATTAAATTATTTAGGCGAGGTATCAGTAAAACACTCAGAAGCTGTCTGGAAATACACCTTACATGTCGATGAACAAGGTAATGATATCGAAACCCCTCACATAAGTCAAATAATTGCAGAATTAGACGTAAATTCTCAAGACGCTATTAATGATGTAATGGATGATATTATTTCTTTTGAATCAAGAGTTAAACAATTAGATGACTCTTTAGTACAATTAAAGATTAAACTAAATGATCTGATAGAACAAAGATATGTTTTTTTCGAATGTGGTAGATTCTTGGAAGCCAACACAGGTTTAGCTGGAAGATTATCTCGTGATAACATGGATGCCAATGATTTTAGATTAAACTCTGATGATTTGAGCGACAATTTAAGTGAAGCTTTCTCTTTTGATGATGATACCGTAGCTAATACAGACTTAGAAGAAGGTTTGTTACGAAATGATTTAGCAAGAGATGAGGAAATAGAAGTTTTTGATCAAGTCGGTTTTAATAATAACTTTATGATCGTAGGCTCGATTAAAAGATCAAAAGTTGAATTATTAAACAGAATCGTTTGGAGATTATTGCGTGGTAATTTATTTTTTCAAAATTTCTCAATTGACGAAACCTTGTTGGAAAATGGAGAAAAAGTTGAAAAAGATTGTTTTATTATCTTCACTCATGGTGAAACATTATTGAAAAAAGTTAAACGTGTTGTAGAGTCATTAGAGGGTCATATTTATCCAATGGAAGATAGATCTCATGATAGAATCCAAGAACTAAATACCCAAATCAATGATGTACAACAAATTGTTTACGCTACTGAACAGACTTTACACACTGAACTTTTAGTGGTTAATGATCAATTACCAAAATGGACCGCCTTGGTTAAAAGGGAAAAATATATTTATGCTACTTTAAATCTATTTAAGGACCAATCACAAGGTTTGTTAGCCGAAGGTTGGGTGCCAGCATCTGAGATGATGCTTGTATCTAACTCACTGAAAGAACATGGTGAACAAATTGGTTCAGAATACACTCCTGTAATTAATGTAATCCAGACAAATAAAACCCCTCCAACTTATCATAGAACAAACAAGTTCACTGGTGCATTTCAATCTATTGTTGACGCATATGGTATTGCTAGTTATAAAGAAATTAACCCAGGGTTAGCGACCATCGTGACATTCCCATTTATGTTTGCAATCATGTTTGGTGATGCTGGTCATGGTTTCATTTTATTATTAATTGCATTATTTCTAATCATGAATGAAAAAAAATTCGAAGCAATGCAAAGAGAAGAAATTTTTGATATGGCTTTCACTGGTAGGTATATGATATGTTTAATGGGTTTTTTTTCAATTTATACTGGTTTAATGTACAACGATGTTTTTTCTAAGTCAATGACTTTATTCAAATCAGGTTGGGAATGGCCATCATCATTTAAAAAAGGTGAATCAATTGAAGCTACAAAAGTTGGAGTTTATCCTTTCGGTTTAGATTTTGCATGGCATGGTACTGATAACAATTTAATATTCACAAATTCTTATAAGATGAAGTTGTCAATCTTAATGGGGTTCATTCATATGTCTTATTCATATTTGTTTTCTTACGTAAATTTCAAATATAAGAATTCAAAAGTTGATATCATAGGTAATTTCCTACCAGGTCTTATCTTTATGCAATCTATCTTTGGGTATCTATCATGGGCAATTCTTTATAAGTGGACAAGAGATTGGATAAAAGAAGGTAAACCAGCTCCAAATTTGCTGAATATGTTAATTAACATGTTTTTAGCCCCTGGTACTGTATCAGAACAGCTCTACAAGGGACAATCATTCATTCAAATGGTACTATTAATAGCTGCGCTAGTATGTGTTCCATGGTTATTGCTCTATAAGCCTTTGATGTTAAGAAAACAACATAACCAGGCTCAGTTACAAGGGTATCAAAATATTAATGAACAAAGGGTCAATGAATCATTGTTAGATTCCCAATCTAATGCAGGTGATGAGGTGATAATAACCGAAGAGTTTAACAAAGAAGATCAACACGAGTTTAACTTCGGTGATATAGTGATTCATCAAGTTATTCATACCATTGAATTTTGTTTAAATTGTATCTCTCACACTGCATCTTATTTACGTTTATGGGCACTTTCATTGGCACACGCACAATTATCTACTGTTTTATGGGATATGACTATCGCCAATTCATTCTCCTCTGCTAACTCTGGGTCCCCATTTGCAGTAGCAAAGGTAGTATTCCTATTTGGCATGTGGTTTGTTTTGACAGTTTGTATTTTAGTTCTTATGGAAGGTACTTCAGCTATGCTGCATTCTCTTCGTCTTCACTGGGTTGAAGCGATGTCTAAATTTTTTGAGGGTGATGGTTATGCATATGAACCATTTTCTTTTAAAAAGCTTTCGGATTAGATTTTTTAAATCTTCGCTTGAAATTGGTACAATTCTTATCATTAACAATTCTTTGACTTGTTCCTTAGTATCTATTTAGAGTACATTAGTATATATAGAAGGGACAACGATAAATGTAATAAATACCCAACATTCTACTTTATACAACAATATAGTTATAAATAAAGTTAATTTCCCAAAATTACTGAACTGCATTGGGATTAGTCTAAATTTTGAAACATAATATATTTACAACGATGTAACCTGTGATTTTTCTGAGTTATGCGATGTTCCAGAACCAGTCGATGTAGCTTCTTTCACCTCATTTTCACTAGCATTCCTTCTTGAAGTTTTAACTTTGGAAACCGTATTGGTATCAGATTTAGCATCTTTTAATGCTTTCTTCTCTTCAGCCCTTTTCAGTTTCCTTTCAGCGGATCTGACTTTTCTTTCATACGTTGATTGAACAGAACGAATTCTATAGTCAAGTTCTTTGAAATAGAAGGAAATACTTTCTTCGATACCGGAAATGGCATTTTTAATAGATTGCTTTATTGAGAAAAGCCTTTCTCTACTCAATCTCTTTAACATGTCAGTGTTCTTGAGATATTTTACCATATAAATATTATCCTTTAAGTCTGATAACTTTTCGTGCCAATTCCTTAAATTATTAGATATGGATTGAGGAACCTTAACATTAGAAAATTCTTGCGTAATGTCAAGATTATAATTAGTAAATGAATCTTTAGAGTCTATTAGATCCTTTTGGATGCCTTGCTCTTCGGCAGCGACATCTGAAGAAAGTTTTTCAGCTAACTGCAATAGTCTTGCAAATTCTTTAACATCTAAAACTTCATTCACAGTTCTCAGGAAGAAATCAATTTTATTCATAAGGTTATTAACACGACCAATTCTCCTATTTATTTGTCCTTTTGTCATTTTCTTTGACGTTTGTTCCAACCACTCTAAATACTCTGGTATTATATTGGAAAGTTCTTCAATATCTGCAGCTGGCCCATCTCTTATTTCTTCATTGTCAAGAAGTTCTCTTCCACTGTACAACAAACCTTCGAGAATATTCTTTGCTTCATTTAGTTCATACCTATTTTTATCAGCCTCTTCTAAATTTGCATTATAAGATTTATATGATTCGATATCTTTTACGCTTACTTTTTCAATTTTTCTGTAGTTGTTTGAAAATTTCATATTGAATGGTGAACCATTTTTACCTCCAAAGTTAATATCATTTGCTTCTAAAATTTCGGTTTTTTCAACGTCTTTCCCTGTGCTTTTTAGGGTCAATGAATTCTTCATACAGATAGCTTCCGACTTTTCAAGAAAGAATTGTCTATTTCTATTCAAAATAAATGTAGCATTGATAGCTACACCTCCCGGACACTCCTTTTTAGAAAGCTTTGATCTAGATGATTCTAAATCTATAGTTACAGTGTTGAATAATTTCTTATCTTCATATAGATCAAATGTAAAGTTCGACTGAACGTAATCATCAACAAATAAAATATGTGATGACGTTCTTGGATAATCAGTTCCTTTAGCAAAGACAGTATGTAACTTATTGCTGCTTGATAATCCTATCGAATATTGACTAGGAGAATGATCAACTGTATCCAATGGTTTTAATTTAAAGGAATTAAACGTTTTAACACCTTTGATGCTCACACCATTAACAGCAGCTTCATCCGTATTAACAGTACGTAAAATTTTATCCTTCCCGATGAATTCAGAAACCCTTTCTTGAATTGAAGGAATTCTATTACCTCCACCGAATAACAGCACACCTTTCAATTGCTTAACACTGATTCTTGGTTGCCATAACTGTTCGCCAAATAATTCTTCCAACGGAATTACTGCATCAGATATCTCATTTTGAATGAAATCTTCAAACTCACTTCTTGTCACAATAACTTTAAAATCAATATCATTTATCAATGATTCAATGCTGACTGTGACTACCGAATTAGCACTCAATACTAATTTTGCCTTTTCTGCAGCTTGATTTATTTTTGCCATAGCTCTTGGATCAGCATGAAGTTTTTGGGACCTAATATCCTTATTCTTCTCTAGAAACTTATTCTCAATAATATTAGCAATAGCTAATGTAAATGTAGAACCGCCCAGATTATCATTGAATTTATAACTTCCCATTTCAATTTGTATAGGTTCGGAAGAGTTTGAAGACTTCAAAACTGAAAACAAAGAAGCTTGAGTAGAACTTCCTCCCATATCATAGATTGCATAGTATTGAGGCTCATCAGGTGTGAACTCTTTCTCTTTTAGTACAAAGGAGATGGCAACAGATAGACCGTCAGGTATAATTACTGCATCTAGGTCATCTACAGCCATAGAAACGGCATTAAGTATAGCTTCACGTTGATACTGATCATAATAATTAGGAATTGAAATAGCAAGTTCTCTGACTGTATCAGAATTATCACTAATTGAGTTATCTTGTAATAACTTATTTGCTCTGTTAACAATTTCTTGTATATTCATTGCTAAAAGTTGTTCAATAGGGAATTCATTGCCATCAACAACAAAAGATAGAGAATTCCAAGGACTAGAAGTAATATTTATCCCAGGATGATGTTTCAAATAGTTAGATACCACTGATACATCATCAATAGATTTCCCAATTAATGGCTTAATGTGCAAAAATGAGTTCTGAGGTTGTCTTGTAACCAAAGAACCAACTGCGGAACCATAAATACGTTCAATTTCACCATTAAACTCCATAATTGCTAAACCAGAAGTGTCTTTACGTTTTGATTCAGGTGTCAAAACAATCTCTAGTGGGGCCTGTGGTGATATCACCATGGCTTTTAACAGTTGATGTCCATAATCAATCCCTAGTAATGCACCATGACCAATTTCAAATACCAACAAAAACGAAAATAACAATTTACCAATGCTCAACATCTCATTCACCCCTTGTGTTACTCCTTGACATCAATAACAATCAATACTCATCAGTATTCATTAACTGAACCATCTATTTAACTTGTTCGAATAAGGTTTTTCTAGTTTAGAATTTGATATACCATAGTAAAATTTAATAGTATAATAACGTCATAGTTATACAAATGACGTACTTTAATTTACTATTCACTGAACTTGTTGAAATGATTTAAAACATTGGTAATGTCATTAATATAATATTGTATTATATAGGGATGATGGTATTATTTAGTTTAATTTAGTATCTATGTTCGCAATGAATATACATTTTTGTATTTAAATTCTTAGTCATTATATGGAATCGTCAAGTTTGGGTTTGTTAAATGTTCGACCAAAAGGGTATAAATATCTGATGGGATTCTAGCTACGAATCCTACACCTAATCTTATTATTTCATCAGCGTCAAATTCTGGTAAAGGTCTTGTTAACAGATTCATTGGTGAATCGGATGCTAATATTTTTGAACGCATAGTAACTAAAAATGCAACGATGAATAAGATATTCATATGAAACCCATATGCAAACATAAAATCCCATAATTTGCACACTTGATCCAATGGTTTGTTACAACTTGACAAAGTTAATATTGATGGTATACCATAAATTTCGGCAGTTAATAAATTATCACTTAAGAATTTACTTAATTTTGGATCTATTATCTTTAAACATATATCAAGTAATTTTGCACCATTATGGACACCAGATAAGCTATTGTTCAAATATGTTGGTACAATTGTATAACATAACGTGGTAAACATTTGGAAAGCCATTGGTTCTGAAGGACATGTATATAATAAAGGTGCTAATAGTACGTTCATACCTTGAACATATGTGCTAACACGATTTGAGCTTGATTCGATATTTTGATCATATTCTTCTTCTTTTTGTAGTGTTTGCCAAGCAAAACAGGATAAACATCTAATTAAAGAATCTTCTGATACAGTGTTGACAAATCTTGAGTCTGTTTGCAAAGTTCTAAAAGTATCATTCTTAATTTTTTGTAATATAGGTACTGGGGCAGGGCCTAATTGTAATAAAGCCATATAAATCTGAGTTGACCTCTCCATTGAAGTTTGTGATAAAATGGACCAAACATAACACCTGGTTCTTTGTTGGCTCTTAGTCTTAGCAACAGGTAATCCTTCTGATAAAATCAAATATCGAAGTTGAGAAAGTGAAGATTGTATAATAAGTGGTTGTTGATTAATGAAATTTTCTATAGAATTCATACTTGTAACTTTAAATATAACCAATAGATATCACACTTGTTTTTTGCTCAATTATCATGAAAACAATCCACTACCACAACAAATATTTTAGAAACGAATATCAACTACAATAAACCTTATCAATAACAATATATCAGCCTATATACATATATAATTCACCATCTTCATTGGTATTAAACACGTCTTTGTTGGTGCTTGATCTTATATAAATAGGTTTGATTTGATGTAATTTATTACACGCGATGAGCTTTAACAAGAGAATTAAAAGGGTAAAACAGTAAACAAACGAAACGAATAAGCTAATTAGGTTATGCAAAGTAGTGAAAAGGGTTAGATTGGCGATTGCTTGAAAATATAATTTCTAGATGTATCAATGGTATTATTCTTTGAATTTTTTACCAAACATTATCATTTGCAATTGATCATATAACGAGATAACACCTGCAGCAGCTACGCTTCTGAAGATATTTGCACCACACCCTTTGAATAATGATTTGGGACCTTCTGTTGTTAAAATTTGCGTAAAACAATCATATGCTCCTTTGTATTTTATGGTTTGGCCTGAAGTCATCATCATCCTCCTTCTTACTGTATCTAATGGATATGAGATTGTTGATGCAACTGTTGTGATGACCCAACCAAGAGCGAATGAGGCAATGAATGAATTGGCCATTTTTCCTGTTAATAATATTGGCTTTAAAGAATCATATAGACCAAAATATAACCCTCGATATACAATTATTCCAATCACTGAAGGAACAAATCCTCGATATAAACCAACGAATCCATCGGTGGCCATTGTCTTTTTGTAAACATCGAGTAATCCATTAAACTGACGTTGTTGCCCTTTCAATTCATGTGATGCTCTAGCATCTGCTGCTAATCTAGTTCTTGCATAGTCCAATGAGTATACAAATGATAACGATAATGCTCCAGCTGCACCACCTGAAAATAAATTCCCTGCGAACCATTTACCATATCCATCAACCTCTTTAGTATAACCAAACATACCCTTTATATGATCTTTAAAGGCAAAATTTAATGCCTGTGTTGGAAAGTACCTAATCACATTTGCAGTATTACCTCTCCAGAATGATAACACACCTTGTGTCTTGGCAGTTCTCTTGAAGCAATCTATGATGCCTTCATATTTTCTATCAAGAGTACCTTGTTTAACCATTTCATCTTGATTTTGCATCATCAATTTAACTCTTTCAATTGGTGCTGCACCTGTCTTAGCTATTGCTGCTGAAATACCTCCCATTAGGAAGTCTGTTAAGAAGTTTGCCTTCATAGGTGTCTTTTCATTTACTGACATAGTTAAATTGCTTCTTGATTAGTTGACGTTGATCTGTTGCTTCATATGAAATAAAGCAAGTATTACTAAATTTTATTAAAGTTTATTTAAACCACTATTGGTACTTATATTTACGAATGTATTTATACAAATCCGTTTCCATTGGCGGTTTTCTCTTTGGTTTTCTTCATTGCGACGACGTCACTGTTTGAGGTAAGACCCTTATTAATTAGGGACGATAAGTGATCCAGGATACCAAGCTAAAGATAAACAGTTTGGTTAATCAGTTTTATCATTATAATGATAAAATTGTTATCACAAAACATAATTGATAGGATATGTATACACTTCAACGTTCTTTCCCGTCTGAATCAAAGTTCAATTCATATATACAGTGGATATCGTAGATTAGTTGACCATTCCTGAGTACAGGCATTGCTCTATATATTATATCCAATTGTAGTTATGAAAACCTTGATAATAATGAGTTTAAATACAATATGCGTGGGGTGGATTTAGTATCATCTTGATTAGACCACCAAGTATATTCCAGGCAGTTAACATTTCCCTAAGTCCCGATCTATCAGATTAAATGGTCAAAATTATCCAGCAATTTCCAATATCCAGTATTAGAATAAATTAAAATAAAGTAAAGTACCATTATTATCTTGGATCCAAACACAACAAGATATTCTAAACCATTATCCTCTTCGTTACTGAACTTATTAAGTATTAATGGTTAATTAAGAATAGATGTTACAAGAGTTAGGGATACCACTTCAGTTTCCCACTGAAGAGAACCAAATAAATTCGGTTCTAAACAATTTAATCAAATTGAACATTATAAAACTAGTTAGCATATAATTACCATTCCTTTTAACTTGTTTTGATAGAAGTTTCTTGATAGTTCAGTTACTTTATTTAAAGGCACACACTATACTTGTCTTAAATTTGAATATTATTTATTATGTCGTATTTTATGATAGTCATCGCAAAGTGAAAAATTTTGGTCAAACAGCTCAATGAATTTGGTTAGTTTATAAGGTAAGGAAAGAATGGAATTAACAATAACGTAAAGGTTTACTTAACATATGATAATGAACTGATTGAATATTATCTGTCAAATCCATAGAGACAAGCTTGTGCTGGTAGGAACAGTCATTATTTTGCTGTTTTTATAGTACCATTATTACTGGATCAAACCCTTTTTGGTTTTAATCTCCAGGAAGGATATAAAAACTATACAGGCCAAGGCTAACAATACTTAAATAAAGAAGATATCTGAAAAATGGTTCAAGAGAATAGAGATGATGGGGCAAGAACTGGATCCGATGCTTGCATGTGCCAATGCTGTGTTAAGAGTCGGGCTAATAAGAGGACTGGTGGCTCTGGAAGATCTGGTGCTGTGAGGAGACGTCATAGAGATTACAGGGCTAATTTTTTAAAGAATATGAACTTTAAAGGTACTAATTATGATGTTGTCACATCAGTGGAATATCTTAATGCTAAATATGGACTTAAAAAAAGTAGTTATATCGAAAAGTTCATTCGTTGTATTCATAAAAAAATTGATTTAGATGTAAGGAAAATAACTGACGAATATGTAGAAAAATTGAATCCATGGGTAAAAGTCAAATTATTTCTTTTATTGGTCACATTATCTCAAAGGGGTGGACCAGAATACTGGTTGGAAAAATCAGATCAATTGAAACTTGGTGAAGAAGAGGTAGATGATGGAAAAGAGCATGCCGATGATGATGATGAAGAAGAAGAAGAAGAAGAAGAAGAAGAAGAAGAGGAAGAAGAAGAGGAAACTGAAGAAACGAATCAATCCAAGACTAAACCCACCGATGGTATTCCGATTCAAATTGATACAATATCCGATACAATTGCCAAAGATTTAAAAGAAAAAATCAAAGATAATAAAGATACATTCATGACATTGACAGAACATATCATGAGACAAAATATAAAACAAGACTTTACCGAAAGTACCTATGATGAAAACTATGTTTTTTCGTCTATTTGGGCAAATTTTATGGAAGGTTTAATAAATCATTATTTAGAAAAAATAATCATCCCAAGGTCAGAAATGAAAGTTTGTCAACAATTGTACAAACCAATGATGAAGATTATATCCCTTTACAATGAATACAATGAGCTAATTGAAAAAAGTGAACGAAATGGATTTCTGCCAATGAATTCATCATCAGATGAACAGATTGAAATGGGTTCTAGTCCATTGTTAGAAGTCGATCACGACGATACAGTTACCAAGGAAAGGTTACAGAAGGCACAAAAGTTACTATGGCAAGCTCGTCAAGATATTCCAAAGACTATTAGTAAAGAGTTAACCCTTTTATCCGAGATGTATTCTACATTGTCTGCAGATGAACAAGATTTTGAACTTGATGAATTTGTTGGATGCGCAGAAGAATATATCGAGTTAGAGTTTTTACCGGGCCTAATTGATTTATTGTTCATGAATTGTGGCTCAAATAAGTTTTGGAAAATTATGATTGTCTTAGAACCTTTCTTCTACTATATTGAAGATGTGGAAGATGATGATTATGAAGACGAATCTCAAAATATAGATGAAGTTATGTATGATGATGCAAGACAACCATTTAAACCTGATCCGAGAGTTATCACTTTAGAGAAGATTTGTGAAGTAGCCGCAAGGCAGAAATGGATATGATTGACTGTTTTTAAATTATCACATACTTTCCAATGAAATCCATAAATAAATATGCCTTATATAAGTAAATTAGTTTTTAATGGTATTTGAAATTTATATTTATTTTTTTAAACTGAATGCTATACATATGAACATATTGATACGCGCATACACACACATATATAGCTGTATATAAGGTAATAATCTAATACAAACAAAACGTAATTGACTGTATAATCGTAATAATTTAGTTAGGTTAATTAATCTGACTTTCTTTGGTATGTGGGTAGTTCTTCATATTTATGATTCTTCATGTTCTTAAATCTACTCATTTCTGAGATTTTACCAATAACACGATGCTTCTTTTTTAATGCTTTGTTAGTGACATCAGAAAATTCTCTGTTACCTTTGTTAATTCTCAAAAAGACGTACATGCAAAACAAAGCAACTGCAACGGCAGCTGGCATTGATAGAGCAATGTAATACCATTTGGTACCAGTCAAACCAGCATTTTCTAAAGCAATTTGTTCTTTGGAATGTTTGTAGACTCTACTTTGCAATAAAATGTAAACAAAGATACCATATTCCAATGGATCGAAGTCTTCATCAGAAATATAATCAGGTTGAACAGAGATAACAAATTTCTTTTCATGTTCACCTTCCAACCAAGCATCTTCTGGAGTAATTGGGTAGATACCTTCAAGATTTTTCAACCAGTCGGAACTATGTACGACGTCATTAGTGGATCTTTTGTTATGGTAACCCTTTTCTTTAGCTTCCATTGGCACTTCCATCAAATGAACACGAACCTTCTCAGCGAATTTACCAGTATCTTCATTCTTGAAGAATCTAGTAAACCAAGAAACGAAGTAAGTTCTCCCAACACGCCATTCAGTTGCTTCACGTGGAGTACAGAAAGGTTCACTCTTAATATTTTTGGCAAGACCCTTTTCAGAATAACGATCCGGAGCACATCTAATTATTGGATTCAACTTTAAATAAGTATCATCTTCTGGGATAAACTCTTCTTCTTCATGAACATCATTTGGATCCATATTATGAGCCTCCAATTCTTCAAAAGAGAAAGTATGAGTTTTGACATCCATAAAATAAGTAGAATAAGTAGGAGATGCCTTTTTGGTGATACCATTCTTCAACTGAGGCTTAATAGTAACTGGAATACCATCATTCTTTAGAGAAACCCATGGTTGCAACGGATTTGGTGGATTTGGTGGTTTTGCAGAAAATGTTACACCTGCAATAATAGTAGGTGTAACAATTTCTTTAACACCTGAATAGATTGTACGAACCCAAGGTTTTGGAGTTTCTGTAGTAGTCAATTTCTCCTTTGGTTCAATGACTGGCTTATAAGCTACAACAAAGTCATTTATTAGCAAACCTAACAAAATCGCAAATAGCGTAGTCCTCATCTCTTGATTCCTTACTTAATAAAGTCAATAAATAATTAAAAAGAACACAACAAAAAACACAACACCTGGTTTAAAATATCTATAAAGTACAATTGACCTCTTATATATCCTATAATCACAACTTCTACCAAAGTTATAATCAAATTCAATATATATTACTTCTCCTATTGTTATATATTATAAGAGAGTTATTTTATTTCTGATTTCATCAGTACTTTTTTTTTCAATATTTTTCATGATGGGTGAAAAATTATTCAACAGATCAAGAAGACAGAGAAGAGAAGAGAGACATATGAGAACAGAACTGAAAAGAAACCATTTTGAACAAGAACAATGGTTGATTATGTTGGGAAATCAGTGTTGAATTAGGCTATTGTAAGGTTTAATTGTTGTTGATGATAATACATGGAGATTGAGGTTGAGAATGAGACCTTGAAGTTGGTCAGGAACAATTTGGTTCATAATTTATTATGGAAGGAAGTTGAAATTTGTGATGAAACAATTAGTTTTGAAGGTGAAGTTTTACAATTGATAGTAGGAAGACCTGTTCATGATGGCGAAGATATTCATGAGACAAAGGTTGGTAAAGAATATGTTTTACCTGTAGAGATGTCACAGTATCAAGATGGCTATCTTACTTTGGAGTGCATCGATCAGGTATTTAGTAAGTTATGTCCTTCTGAAGTAGAAAGAATAATACTAGCAATTGCCAATGATGATGGAACTGTTGTGTTTTATTATATATACAAAGGTTTGCATAAACCTAGGAAAAACAACTGACCACTGTGTGTGTCCAGTGATGTACTTTTCCCCATTATCTATTTTGTAACGTTGTTTACTTAAATGTAATATTTACTGAAATTATATAGGGTCATGATAATATTGCCTTGTTCGTTGAAATTTGGATCTCTTATAGTGACTTTGTAATTAGATTTAGTACTCACCAGACTAATCTTGTCATTTAACATGTCAATATAACTCTCGCCTAATGATTTAGTAATATGCGTTTTAATATTATTACCAGTCGGCAAGTTAAATAGTATATACATGTTTGCCCAAAATAGTAAATCTGAAGTTATTTCAATTTCAGTATTTAGGTTCCCTCTTACTGTATCCCACATTTTTAATAATTCTACCAAACGATTGTTAAATTGAAGATTATATCCAATTGCCTTTAATTCTTCCCTTTTACGTTGTTTTAACTTGTTTTTAATCTTAAATGTTTTAGATTGTGCCATATCAGCTGCAACATCTTCAAGATCATCTTTTTCATCTAAATAATCCTTATCGTCACTATGTGGCAAATAACCTATTACATTTTCGAAATTAGATCGTACTTCAGATCTTTTCAATGATGGAGTGTAATTCCACATTGGCCAATACATTAGTTTTGGGAATTGTTTCCTAGTAAAAGAGTCATAGTTCTTTTTATCCAAATATAATTGATAATCCACCAATATATTTATTTTATTCTCCAAAAACGCAAACAATGCGGTTTCTAACAAAGATTCACCCTCATCACCGTTCTTGCCATCAGTACTATTTAGTTTAATTAAATAATTAGTGATATTGGCAAACCCAAAAACTTCTAATTCATCTTGTATTAAAATTGGTAATTTCCCAGTAGCAGACATTCCAACGTTGTTCGAGAACACAATTTCAATATCATTTAGAGTTTCATCGTTAAGTTTAGTATTTAAAAACCAAAATAGTGCAATACTTTCTGGTGAAATCAGACTAGGTACATTATCATAACCCCATAGATGTATTGTTCTTTTAACTGCCATATTTGATCTTTCTTTAGCAATGACAATGTGTAAAAATCAGGGAACACTAGGGATACACTAAACTATTACAGATCTATAGTGATTCATTTTTCAATTGACGTTCTTGTATCTGTCAATTTAAGTTAGAAGTTTACTGTTATATAGTCGATGGTTGGTTATGATGAGAGATGCCTTGCAAAGTTAAAAGTTGGATTGATACATAACCTGAATACACTACGTATATAGTGATAATATATCAATATGTATCAAGTAGTGTAACATTGACTGATATATGAAGAGAACAGGTAACAACAAGAACATCTAAATATTCTTGTATCGAGGATCGTGACTATTATTACAAGTCAAGTGTTATTAATGTCTGTTAACCTGTTCTCTTAGATATACAGGAAGATCGGTTACCTTTGCAGACATAGTCAAATCAAACATTTGGATAGGATTAGATATTGAACTGACTATAAACAAAGATGCATATCCAACAATCCAATTTTATGAAACGTGGCTAATACCTTTGCATAGGGATATCTCTTTGCAAGTTCAAATCTTCTTGTTGGGATTACTGGCGTTGTATTTACTGACACCGTTGTTAGTTGTGGAGGGAAATAATCTCGCTATCAAATACTATCCTGTGTCAAATACCAGGTTAAACCAAAGCACAACAAACTACACAAATAGATCTGTAACTGTAAATACAGCTTTTAAATTATCATTATTTTAATCGCCGTTACTAGGTTTTAATAATAACCATCAGTCAAAAAATGAAAGTAACCTTTCGGGTATCTCTCACTAGTAAGTTCTTCCTCAAGAGAACTCTGTAATGTACAAGGTGGTGCTGCAACGGCCTTTACTATTACCATTAAATAAGTATATTAATCCAATAGAAACATAACAGTTGCTATCGAAAGAATGAAAATCCATTGACAGATATTACTGACATTCTGACATTTGACCAGTTGGCACCAATTAATTATTGTCTCCCTCTTCTATTACTGGTGAGGCCAGATGTCACGTGTTTATATTTATCATTCTGTACGCCATACATAATTCTGTTTAGTATGGGAAATTTTTCATTTTAACCCAACAAGAAACATTTAAGTTTAAAGAACAATACTAAAAGGTTAAGACTAATTGAAGACGTTTTATGTATTGAACTGGTAGTTGAAAGTGGATTAGAAGGTCTAAAGAATTGCCACTTAGGTTTTGAAGTTGTGTTGGTAATATCTGTGTGGAAATTGGGTGTTCTTATTCACTGTGGATCGAATTTTGGAAGTATATTTAATAATCAGTAACAGTGATTTTTAAGAACAGTCAAAAGGCAATAGTATATTGGGTTACCTTTATCAATCGTACTGAGTTCTTTTTTTTCATTTTGCAAATTGTTAAACGAATTGTTTGATTTTGTTCTATTTTTGATACTCATCATTTCTATTTATTATTGCATCCTTCTTTGAATCGTATAGTTCGAAAGAGCATAATAAGATACAAAGGCAAAAAGTACAGGCAAAAGCACAGATAAAATAAAAACAAAAACAATATATATAAATAAGTGAAAGTGAAGACAGAATTGAAAACCATACTAAAATATGTCAGATTCCAATAACATTGACAAAGACGAAATTGTTTTATTGAAGCAAAGGATCCAAGATCATCCCGTTGATATTTTGGGTTACTTAGAATTGATAAAGGTTTTAGAGAAAAGTGACAATTTTGCAGAAAGTAGAGAAGTGTATGATCAATTGCATAAAAGATTCCCATTTTATTCCCCTTTATGGACCATTCAATTGAAAAATGAATTACAAAGAGATGAATTCGAAACTGTTGAAAAATTATTAGCACAATGTCTTTCCGGTGATTTAGAAAATAATGATTTGGCTCTTTGGTCTACTTATTTAGATTATGTAAGAAGAAAGAACAATATTATTACTGGTGGCCAAGAGGCTCGTGCTATTGTAATTAAAGCTTTTGATTTAGTCTTAGAAAAATGTGCCACTTTTGAGCCACGCTCTTCTCAATTTTGGAATGATTACCTTGGCTTTTTAGAAACTTGGAAACCTGTTAATAAATGGGAAGAACAACAACGTATAGATTTGATTAGATCTCTGTATAAAAAAATGTTATGTGTACCATTTGATAACCTTGAAAAAATGTGGAGTAGATATACACAATGGGAACAAGATACTAATAATTTAACAGCAAGAAAATTCATTGGTGAAATATCCTCTGAATATATGAAAGCCCGTTCCTGTTATCAAGAATGGTTGAATTTAACTTCAAATTTAAGAAGAGTATCACCAAATTCATTAAATAGTGCAAATAAAAAAAATATTCCACAATATGATAATGAAAGTATTGCTTTTGATCAATTAAAAATTTGGCGAAATTGGATTAAATGGGAAAAGGAAAATAAATTATTACTATCTGATGATTTATTAAGGAAAAGAATATTATATATTTATAGACAAGGTATCCAAAATTTACTATTCGTTCCAGAGATTTGGTATCAATATTCAATGTATGATAATGAAATTTTACAACGTCAACAAATTTTATCCATTGCAGTATTAGCAAATCCAAATTCTGCAACATTGACTTTTAAATTAGCAGAGTGTTTTGAATCAAATAATAATAATGAAAAAGTACAGGAAACTTTTGAAAATTGCACTAAATGCTTAATCAATGACTACAATAAAATTTTAGAAGAATGTGCAAATGATAATGATCACCCTACTGTTTATAGAGTAAGGCATGAATTAACTTTTGTTTATTGTATTTATATGAATACAATGAAGAGATTATCAGGTTTATCTGCTGCAAGAGTAGTATTTGGTAAATGCCGTAAATGGAAAGGAATACTGACACACATTATATACATTGAGAATGCATATTTAGAATTCCAAAATCAATTCGATTATAAAACTGCATTTAAGGTTCTAGAATTGGGTTTAAAGTTTTTCCAAAATGATGGCAAGTATATTAATAAATACTTGGATTTCTTAATTCTATTAAATAGAGATTCACAGATAAAAACTTTATTTGAATCATCAGTTGAAAAAGTAAATGACTTGACTCAATTGAAATCCATATTTAAAAAAATGATAGCGTATGAATCAAAATTTGGTAATCTAGGAAATGTTTATGCATTAGAAGAAAGATATTTCAAGAAATTTCCTAACGAAAAGTTAATCGAAACATTTACAGAAAGATATACCATTCAAAATGAGAACGTATTAAAAAAATTGGAACTCACATACTTACAACAAGAAAATAGGTTCAATAACGAGCATGAATTGGATACTTCTCAATTTAATCCAATGAAGAGGTCATTGGAAAATGATCAAAATGATAATCATGAAAAGAAGATGAAATCCAATCCTTCAATTCCACCTGAAATATTCGATTTGTTAACAGTATTGCCAAAACGCCAATATTTCAAGACAGCATTACTAGATCCCCATAAATTCATAAATTATTTGAATGATCAAGTTGAACTTCCATCAAGTTCAGATAAAGTTTAAACTCGTATTTAATTTTTTATATAATCTATAAATAAAGAATGTACTATTAATTACCAAACAAACACTCAATAAAAACACAATTTATCTCTGAAACCTCTTCAAAAGGCATTTGAATAATCCATCTAAGGTTCTTAATATGCCATTGTTAAGTTGAAACAAATTTGTAACAGGGTTAAAACCAAGGGAAAAAATAGAATAGCATAAAGGATATATATCATTTACATAAAAAATCTATAAAAGCCATATTATATCTATCAGCAATACTTAGATTCTTTAAATATTGTTTCTTATATATATGAGAAATGCTTAAATAGGTCATTATTCAATCGATGCCATTGAATCTGTCATTAAGAGGCTAGATTAAGTATTAAAAAAGACACGTAGGTGTATAGTAAATAATTGTAGCAGAAGAATCGGAGTTTAAGTGACAGTTAATCTCATTAATGCCAAAATAACTTTATGTGGTATGGTATGAAACTTATATTGATATTTTTCCTCCTCATTCAAAAGTGTTTCTGCCAACATGAACTTAGCGACAAGCTGAATCAAAGGTGGTCTTTAATAACCAATCCAATAAATATTGATGATACTAGTATTGAGAATACTTTCCCTTTTATACAGCAAAGCTGTGCCAAAGATGCACTTGAAAAGTTTATGCCTATTTGTCTTAAAGATGGAGCAGAGGCAATAACTTCTGAATTAAGAGTTGAAACAGCTGTTAAATTGTCATTATGTGAATTTAAGGCGTCAGGAATAGAAAGTATCCCAATCGAATGCAAAAATGCAACACCCGATACAATGTTGAGTTGTTTAATTCAACTAGAATCATATCCACAATGGTGGACAACGTATAGTGGAAATTTCCAACGACTAACTTCAGTTTGCTATGAGAATTCCTTACCTTACGAGAAAGAACAAATATTGAATTTATTTTTAAACGTCACTGATATGTATAGTGACATAAATGTTTCTTTAGAAAAGTATATTAAAGATACTTTATCTTCAGTGGAATCAGACACTTCAAAATTCATGTCTGAATTCTCTGAACGGTTATACAATTTACAAGATCTTATGGATGATATAATGAACGAGATTCATAACAATAACATTTCAGATAAGGTTAAAGAAGCACAGGAAGAAAACCTTAAACAATGGGAAGTTGTTGAGAAGCAGGCGTCTGATAGTATGGATATATATCTTCAATATCAGAATGAAATGTTCCTTGATATGCACAGATTTTTTGATGAGCTTAAGGTAAATATTAAAGTTTTATCTAATGAGATAACTATAGCAGCCGTAGAGAACAGCTTGGAAACATGGAATGGTTTAGTAAGTAATAGCTTCGAAAACATTACCGACAGAATTAATAAAACAATAGTTAATCTTGATGTAATCGAAAATAAAATTTCGAGATTGAATTATAGCATGAATGTGATTGTTCGAATTTTCGAAAGTACTATATATCTGCTTAAAACTGCACCAATGCTATTGATGACACGATACAGTTGGCTTTCTACATCAGTTGCAATACTAATTTTAAAATATTTCTTTAAATTAAACACTGGATTTACAAGAAACTTTATTAAAGGTCCCATATTTATCAATTGGTTCAGCGTGGTGACAGCAATTACATTGGGTAGAATAGTAGGGACTATTTTGGTTAAAAAATATAATTCTTCTTAATTTTTACTATTACGTAAATATATTAAATTGAAATAACTACAAAATGTTACAGTTCTGGAATCTTTTTCTTTCTTTGAGCTACCTTAAGTACCCTTAAATTAACTCCGTCTACAGAATCTGGCACTTGGATAGTGGTTGATGAATCTGCAGAAGCAATGCTACTACCAGAAACCTTTCTTGTTCCCCATATCTTTTCCCTGCTTCCAAATAGCCAATTTGATTTCATGGAACCAGCATCTTTACTCATACGAACAAGCGTGCTATCAGTCAAAGCTGTTGAAGAAGTTTTGCTAGAAACATGCTTTGTTGGTGTATTAAAG
Source organism: Vanderwaltozyma polyspora DSM 70294 (assembly GCF_000150035.1). Taxonomy (NCBI): domain Eukaryota; kingdom Fungi; phylum Ascomycota; class Saccharomycetes; order Saccharomycetales; family Saccharomycetaceae; genus Vanderwaltozyma; species Vanderwaltozyma polyspora. The sequence goes on from NW_001834632.1 coordinate 20,732, forward strand.
CTTGAATTTGGTGTCAAGCTAGAATACTGCCCCATATTTTCATTATCAATTCCAATTTCAAAGTTAGAATTTCCTACCAAAAGAGATTTCATTTGTAATTCTAATTCTGTAACTCTGTCTAACAAATGTTGATTCATTGTCTCTGTAGAAGCTATTCTTGCTTTATATTCGGATTCTCTTCGCCTTAGAATCAATATTTCTTTCATTTTGTCATCTAAGGATAACTCTAAGGAGGCGTTATGTTCACATTTTTCTAATAATTTTGTTAAGATCTCAGTATTTTCATTCTGGTTTCTTAAATCCACTTGTGATCTATTGTTAGGATTATTCAGAAGTTCTGTCAAAGTTTCCACTTGAGACTTTAAAATATTGGTTTCTTTTTTATTATATTTTGTTTCATTATTTTTCAGTTCATCCTCTAGGCTGTTTGCTTGAGTCATTAAGTTATTTACTTGGTTTGTTAAGTTGTTAGTGATTGAAATGAAATTGTCTTCTTTCAATTTCATGTCAGTGAGAAAAATATCCATTGTAGCCTTTGAATTAAGACCAAACCTATTTATTCTTGGATTTGTATTTGCTGATTTACAATTGTAACCGAACTTTAATGTTGATAAAGTTTCATTCCAGTCATTTTTTTTTAGTGAAGATGTTAATAAAAAAGTGGTTTTACAATTTCCACCCAGTGGATCTAGTAATAACCTTGTCAGTATGGATGATTTGTAAGGAACTTTATGCATCAAAGTTGAGATATCTGTCATTATACCTCCTTCTCTATTCATTACCACTAATCCATTAATTACATCATTTACTGATTTGATTTGATGATTAATTTTTTTTGCATCTTCTGTTGTTATCCCACTTGAGCTATTTTTACCTATAGGATCAGAGCCAGCTAAATCCACTATATACAATGAACTCATGGTTATAGATTCGTCCAATTTATTTCTCTTCTCTATACTAACTTCCATGATTGTGTGTGACCTCTGTATTAAATTATTATGCCTTTCCTTTTGATTCAGCAGACATATATTTATCAATATCTTCAATTCCTCTAAGGTCAGAACTTGAGTTGTTCGAAGATTCTCTACTTGAAATCCATTCATTGCATATGTAGAATCATTTATTTTTAAATGCTTTTTAACAGAAGGACTGTCCATTAAATCAAACATTTTTTCCTGATAGACCTCTAGAAATGAGAATTTTACAGTATAATGTATATTCTTATTATTATTCCCCATTTCTTCATCAATTCTATTAAATAATTTCGTTAATAATTGAAATATAAGTCCATCCTGTTGTTCACCGTATAGTTCAAACGACTTCCCAGTACCAGATTGTCCATAAGTCACAATAGAAGTATTATAGCCTTGTAATAAACTTTCCAAATTAGATTCAATGAATTCTTGATGTTCCACACCAGTATCATTACTTGCAAACACTTTATCGAACTTATATTGAGTATTAACTACCTGATCCTTGGAAAAGCCAGTCAACTGGGTATCTGTAAAGTTTATCGAATTGCCTTCCCTTATCTTAAAGGATACATTGGAATTAGAAGAAGGTCCTCTAAATAGCTTCAAATATACCCTCATAGGTTGAGGTTCATCGTAACCAGTATATTTTACTAACAAATCGGGTATAGATTCATTCTTCGAGCTAGAGTACCACATATTAAGCAGCACTGATATTTTTATATATTATCGAAAATCTATAAAAGGAGGAAGTTAAAATGGAAAATAAAAGCAACCAATTAACCAATGAAACCCTGATATTCTACCATATAACTCTTCTAGAACACAATGCCAACGTTTACCATCTAATTTACTTCTTGAATGTAATTCAATACCTTTTTCTATTCAAATATTTTAATTATTAAACCTTCAAAATTTATTCACTATGCGGTATGTTAAGCTGAAGAATTCAAGAAGTGCCAACGACATGAATGAAGTGACAGATGTTTTTATTTTATGAGACGTGATATATACCATCATTATACTATATGATCTGATATGTTATGTATATGTGTATGTATTTTATATTTATTCTATTGTATTATATTTTATTATATTCCTTTGAATTTCAAGATATTCATTTTATTGTGAGTTGGAAGGATTGATGGATGAGTAGAAGCAGTGGGAAAGACAGAAAGACAGACAATGAAGCCTATATGTGATTGTAATTATTTAGAGAGAAAATACCCTGTGAATTACTTGCTTTTCTTTATTTTATTTTGTTATGTTTTGTTTCGTTTTATTTGAGTATCATAGGGATACAGTGTAGATTACAAATGGTTCGTAGTCGTTATCCACCAGAGTTGAATATTGATTTAATGAGTTGTCTTGTCTGTTTATCTTTCCCTTTTTATCCTTTGCAAAAGCATTACCAGCCAAGTATTGGAAATTTTCAATTAGTTCATGTTTAGATTTGGATAACATCTTTGGTGGAGTTGCAATTATTTTTATGTTGAAATGAGAAGGCAGACCATAACGTAATACAGATTCAACGAATACACGTAAAGCTTTAATATGGAACCAATTGATGAATAAATCAGCATAGGCAGTTTTAGCTAATCTTACCAATTGGATTTTCAAAGAATGTTCTAAACTTGCAGCAGAATCGTGTTCTTTCTTCAAATTGTCTATCAATTCTTCAGAATAGTTAAATTCACGAGGAATATATTTTCTTTCTCTTGCAGCAGAATTAAATTTGGCAACTGATTTTTTGAATAAATGAACATTATACAAGATATATTCAGCGTCTTCTGAAATGATGCTTGCTGATTCTGGAACAATTTTTTCAGTCAAAGTTTCATAGTGTTTTTCGAAATCAGATTTTAATGATTTTGGAACTGCAATTAAAACAGTGGTTAAATACTCTGAATTTAGAATGAAATCTTCAGGTTTTACAATGTCATGAAGAGATCTCACGGAAAGATCACCAGTTTTTCTTCTTTCAGCAGTGGCTAGATTTGTCTTTGCATTGTTATAGTTTGCCGCAGTTGCCTTTACATCATTATCTAATTGAGTTGATTCATTAGAAATCAAACTATTCAATTCTTTAATAGATTTATCTAACTTGAATTTTCTATTATCCCACTGGAAATTGTTTAGGTATTCAGGGATTGCCATGTTATTAATTGAAATTGTTTTGTAGGAATTTTTTGTTGCTTCATTAAATGATGAGATGATTTCAGTAACTTTTTTGATTGAATTTTCTATAATCTCATCATTTTTACTCAATTCTTCAGAATCGAGAATTAAATCGTCCAATGAACCAATTTTGAATTCAGGAATATTGAAATCAGAAACATAACACTTGCCATCTACTAAAGAATCCTTTAACCATAGATCAGTCTCTATGGAACTATCAGTGGAAGGTTTTGCATTTAATGGTAAAGACAATAAAATAAATTCATCAGAAGAGTAAAGAGAAGTCATTGTTAAAATATTTTGTATATTCTTCTTTGTATCAAAATTGGATATAAAGCAATTCAATTAATTAATTAATTAATTCGTTAACTAGTTAATTAGCTGATCTATCAAGTAATCTTGTAAAGAGTAAAGGTTGTAAAATAAGGGAAAATTTTTTTTTAATTTAATTTTTTACCTTTGAGTATAGACCTTTTAATATTCAGTGAGATACAAACACATTCAACTACACTCTGAACCACTAGATATATTAAATAAGAAACCGTACCAATATAAATTAGCAATTGAAGTTATCCAGTTGCTAATCTAATTGTGTATAGTTAAAGGATTTTAAATGTATAGATTGTTAGTTGTCTGATTCTTAATATCTTTTTCAATACAATACAACAGTTCGTACTGCAACAAACGGGAAGAATTATTGAATAAGCAGCGTCGTTCAACATGACAGCTGCAAATTGTGAGGGTTTTCACCATTTCCGAACTGAAACAAGAAACGTGAATCACAACTTGTGTCACGTGAAATAAACGTGACACATTTACCCGGAAATAACACGTGATGTATCTGAACATGTGACCACTTCCAATTACCCGGACCCACCTCTCTTCAAAGTTTTTTTTCTTCTTCTTCCCATCAGAAATATCATATTTGACGACTGATTCGTACGTAGCATAGAGATTGATATAGATATGTAGTAATTATAATACATATTTATATATATAATTAAAATAGATATATTAAGGTGGCAAACAGGTAAAAGATGTGATTTATTTGATTTATATTCCCAATTGAAGTACAAGAAAAGAGTAATATACAACCACAGGTAATATCAAGGGTTAGTAATTATTGACTAGTCGTCTCTCAGCTAAATTTTGTTTTTTTATCAGGTTTAGTTTTCCTTTCTTTGGTGAAATAAAAGATATATATAATATAGTAGACACGGGAATATGTCAAGAGACGCTCCAATTAAGGCTGAAAAGGATTATACTTCTATCCTAGAAGAAGAGTTACCAAAGATTGACGTCTTGGCTCAAAATGGTGATACTGTTATGGCCGTTGATGCTTTGCTGGTGCTCGAAAAGAAAACTAGACAAGCTGCTGATTTGGCCTCTTTAAAACAAGTATTAGCCAAGATTGTCGATGTCCTATTTGATAAGCAAAAGTACGATGAGGTTTGTGAGCAATTGGTTTTATTGTCCAAGAAACATGGTCAATTAAAACTGGCTATTCAATATATGGTTCAACAGATGATGGAAAATATGAAATCTCAAGAAAAGGAGAAGAAACTATCATTAGACAATAAGATTAAAGTCATCGATACTATTAGAACAGTAACGGAAAATAAAATTTTTGTGGAGGTTGAAAGAGCAAAAGTCACTAGAGAGCTGGCTCATATTCGTAAAGATCAAGGGAAGATCGATGAAGCTTGTGATATTCTTTGTGAATTGCAAGTTGAAACTTTTGGTTCAATGGAAATGTCTGAAAAAATTGAATTTATTTTGGAACAAATGGAATTATGTATATTAAAAGGTGACTATTCTCAAGCCATAGTTTGTTCAAGAAAAATCTTGAAAAAAACTTTTAATAATGTAAAATACGAACATTTGAAAATTCAATATTATGAATTATTGGTTAAAGTAGGCTTATACAAAAGAGAATATTTACAAGTAGCTCAATACTTCCAAGAGATTTATCTAACTGATTCTATTAAAAAAGATGACACTAAATGGAAACCAGCTTTATCTCACATGGTATATTTCTTAATATTATCTCCATACGGTAATTTACAGAATGATTTAATTCATAAATTACAATTAGATAATAATTTGAAAAAATTAGAGACTCAAGAATCTTTAGTCAAATTATTTGCAACTCAAGAATTAATGAGGTGGCCAATTGTAAAGGAAACTTATGAACCTGTACTTAATAAAGATGATATCGCATTCGGTGGTGAACAAAATAAACATCATTGGGAAGAACTTCGTAAAAGGATTACCGAACATAATTTAAGGGTGTTATCTAAATATTATTCAAGAATGACATTGCCAAGATTGAACGAGCTATTAGATCTAACTGAAGCCGAATCAGAATCATTCATAAGTGATTTAGTTAATCAAGGTATTATCTATGCAAAGATTAATAGACCTGCCAAGATTGTCAATTTTGAAAAACCTAAAAACTCTTCAGAATTATTGAACGAATGGTCTCATAACGTAGATCAACTATTGGAGCATATAGAAACAATCGGTCATTTAATAACAAAGGAGGAAATCATACATGGTTTAAAAGCTAAATGAAACTTATATTAATTATATCTGATTAATCAATTAAAAATAAACTACTACATATTTTCCTCATATAAATAAATTTTGTAGTTTAAGAAATTATCAATGAATTTAAAGATGTATATATTATTATTTATGTATGCTAATGGATGTGGATGTGTGTCATCTTTGTCTATTACGTTTTTGCTTTGCACTTTCAACTAAACTATCCCATCTTTCTCGTAGTTTTACTATTTGATTTGACAATTTCTTATTCTCTGCTAAAGCCTGCTCCATTCTTAATTGGAACTCTTTACATTTCTGTTGTTCATAAATGCGTAATTCTTTTTTAAATTGTGACATTTGTTCACTAATTTTCAATGATACGTCCTGTACATTGTGGTTTACCTTCTTGTCGTTGTTATTGCTACTGTTACTACCAGATTTTAAGGTATCCATCAGTGACAATTCCAAGTTATGTTGGAATTTATTAAGCATTGAATTTAGAAATGGATCTAAATTGGCACCACAATTATTATTATTCCATAAAGACTCTGCTGGATTAGTCGAAGAATTATTATTCAATATAACTGAACTCATCATGGGTAAATTCCTACTAGCTTTTAAACCATTTGAACTAGATTTTAGCGTAATCAAAGTATCCAACTCCCTAACCCTTAGATTTATATCAGACTTTAGCATTTCTAATGCTTGAAATCACCTCAGGACTAATATCATCTTGAATCATATCACTACGTTTTTCAACTAGCTTTTCATTAGCTTTCATATAAGTACCCTTTGCATCTTTCAAATGACCCTTCAAGATGAGCTTTTCAGCTTCATCAATCAATCCATAAACTTCAATTAACTCCGACATTACAACAACAAATCATTACACACATACAGAAGCTCATCATCATCACCATCACTATCATTATCATCACCATTAACAACAATAACTATATCATCAATATATATAAATCACTAAAGGTTAAAAGTATTGAAACGACATCAAAAAAATCCTTTAAATAAATACATCAAAAAATCCTTTCTACAATAAAGAAACAAGGAGATAATTGATAACAAAATAATAAGGCAATTTGGGATTGTAGGACAATATAGAACAAAGTAAAGTAAGACTAAGATTATCAATTGTTGTTAAGGGGAAGTCAATCAATGAATTTCCAGCAAGAATCAATCTATGATGCTGGTCAACCATATACAACATGTTGTGATGATAACGAAAAATATGAACTTGATAATGGTTTAAATTTAAGTTGTATTGAATTTTGGGATAAACTAGAAGCTATAATAACTTTAGAAGAGGGTGATGATGCCAATAATGAAACGTTGATCAATTCAAAGTTGGTTAACTATGTTAAATTTGCAACGGATTCTTATAGAACTTTTATCAAGGCAGATCGTGATCTTTATAGAATGGCATTAATATTGACAGAATCGAAATGCTTTAAGGATAATAAAGAATTTTGTTTAAGTAAGTTATTATCATTATTGAATATTGATCTGTTGGAGATGAATATGAAATTTTTGATTGCATACATTTTATTATGGGAGTCTAAGAGTAATCTAAGTTCAATTGAGTTGATCTTAAAATATCAAGGGTTTTCTGTATTCTACAATACATTGTATACACAATTTGCATATTTAAATAAATATGGCCAAACGATACAAAGAGATGATGATATAGAATTGAATATTATTAATGAAATGAAAGAAATTTCAATTTTTTTATTGGATATTTTCTTCCAAATTCTAAAATATTCCAAATTTAAAATATCAAATTTAACTATTATTGATGATTTCTTCATTCACTATCTAATTTGTTCAATTCAACCAGATGATTTATCTGACTTATTCAATGTTGCCAAATTTAAGTTTTTATTAGCCTTGAATGAACAATATATGATTATAACCAAAAAAAAATATGATAATGATAACAACAGTAATAATAATCAAAATATTGAAAATAAAATTTACAAATATTTGATTGATTATTCAAGTTCAAAGAATTTCACAGAATTCTTATTGTTGAAATTTAATAGAGAAGATGATAGATCTTTGTTGATTATGATGTGTAAAGTTTTGTATCTGATTTTAACATCAACTCAAAATGATATTGCTCAAAACTATTTCTACTTAAATGATCTAAACGTTTTTGTAGATGTTTTGATAAGAGAATTACAGAATATTTCAGAATCTGATGAATTGTTAAGAAACACTTTATTAAGAGTGCTATTACCTTTATTAACTAACACTGAAATTTCAAAAACTCATTATAGAAAAGATGATTTAATTAAGTTACTAGAATTTTTATCTTCAATTGATAATATTTGTGGTAGTGAAAACATCACTCGTGAGCATGAAACTACCGTCAGATTAGCAAATAGATGCCTAAGGAAAGTAGCTTGGTTGGATTATTATTTAAATGATTCTAATAATCCTTCAGATTCAGATAGCCTATTAAGTAAAAAATCTTTGCCAATTACAACACAGTTACAATCATCCACAAGAACATCTTCTTCACCTTCTTCTTTTTCAAAGGAAAAGATTATGAATTCAATCTATATTAGCTCTGAGAATAGTTCAACTGATTCCTTTGAAAGAAGAAAGGCAAAACCATTGCCTCCACCACCACCACCTAAACCTAGAGGTATATCTAGGATCAATTCTAACAAATAGAATTTGATTTCACCTTTCATTAATGACATTAAATAAAAATAACCTAAAAAATGATTAATCTTCGGTAAAGAAAACTTTCATTAAAAATCATACAATTAAAAAAGTATGCATGCATTAAACAACAATTGATTAAGTATAGTCCAAATTTATTCTTTTAAGTGTTTTACCTTATACTATTAAATCATAAATTGGACATATAAAATTGAAACTATTCCAACGTATTAATCGTCTGGATTTGAAATCCATATATAAATAACTCGATGGTATATATTCAAGCAATTGAATAAATTATCCATAGAATCCTATGATATTTATTGTTAATAATATTACATATTATTTAACATCTAATTCAATTGATTTGAAATTAACTTTAAGAATAGTGATGGAGTGGGTATAATAAACAATATATGCCTCATAGTTTTAAATCAATGGATTACTTCTCTACTTCAATAAAAATCCTGGGTAATACTGAATATGTGAAGATATATTTTGGAATTATTGCAAATAAATTATCTAAAATTCATTATTAAATATATAATATATTGTCTAATTCTTGAGAGTGGATTCCTATGATACAATAATGAAAGACCAAGTGATCTCTCATCAAGGTCTTCATCGCCATCTTCATCATCATAAATAGATGAAGGTAAAATGCTTGGTGTCGTTGTAGATTTTGGATGGCGTAAGAAATGTCTTCTTCTTTTAGTAGTTATTATTATTGATTCATTAGAGGTGAAATCTGCAGAACTTACAAATGATTCTAAAAAGTACTCTGTTGTTGTTTCAGTTTTTACCTCATTTGTTGGTTGGACACTTAATTGAACTTTTTCCTCTTGTGTCGTTTTAATGGTAGGATAGTGTGTTTGAGTTTGGACATTATCAGTAATGGTAATATTTTGGAATGAAATATTGTCATATGTTGATGAACTCTTTGTTTCAGATATTGGATCAATTCTATCACCTATCTTTAGTGTCGATTTTATCATTTTTTTATCTTTTAATATACTATTCTTAGTTAGATGTTTTGCGACATCAGTTTTGGTAGCTCTTGGATGTTTTATTTTGGTATTTGTTTTAATTTCAGAATTTGGATTTAATGGTTGACTACTATTGCCTGTTTTCTGGTTTCTATTACTTGGAAACTCATGTGGGATTTGTTCATGGATCTGATAATTTGATATGTGCGGAACAATATCACATTTTGTAATCAATGAACTCTCATCAAAAGAGTTTAGCTTTTTTCCCTTATATGCATATGATACTTTTGTATAATCTGGATGGCCAGATTTACCTTTCTTTGATTTTGATCCCAAACATTTTTCAATTTGTGGAACGAACTTATTGAAATGAGGTATCACTAAAAGATTACTTACTACAGTATGAAATTGACCATTGTTTGACATATCTGGGGAATTTTCCCAATCAATAAAACCACCAGCCCATGAAATAGTTCCTAAGGAATTTTCTTCTGAACCACCTGGCCATATAGCTACCTCAAATATCATTGGTGTCTGTGGATATTTATATTTCTTATCAATTGGATCCCAAGTATCTCTTTTATAAAGAGTTCTAACAATTTTATTATCTATTACCCAATTAATTCTTTCAGAGTCCCAATCAATATCATAAGTGTGGTAATTTTGATTGGTGTCTGTTTGGATATGATGTGTTTGCATTTTTGAATAAATCAATTCACCTTGAGAATAATAATTGGTTTGCACCGAATTCAATTCGCTACCTAAAAATTCAAAATCTATTTCATCACCAGTAGCAGACATCAACACAACAGCAGTGATCACACCTCTAGACCTTGCAGTCTTCAATCTTGCTGACACTTTACCATATTGTATAGCCTTTGATGCTTTTAAGCTTGAACCAGTTGAATATTTTGGCATACCAAGCACTAATTCACCTGTGTCACTATTAATACTAGTATAACCACTATGAGTAAAATCGTAACTTTTAAGCATTCTATCAGCTTCATTAGAGTCGTGTGTCACCAAGAAATCGGCATGACTTATGATCCTTCTTGCTTTTAAATCTTCATCAACTGAAGACGTTGTGATTCCATCTGTTGGGTTTAATCTTGGTGGACCAGCAATTTCCACTAAAGTATCTCTCTTATGTATAGGATATGAATTGAAAGCAGAATCAAAATTTATAAATAGAGGAGGTACTAGGGCTGGCATAGCTATACAACTGTCCTGTTTAAATGAAAACTTAGGATTGCAATTAGTGACGCATAATGGGCCTAGCCCACATTCACCGTATTGTGAACAACAAGGCCACTCCTTGGGACAATGTGAATCTGATGAGCAATGTATTGCAATATCAGGCTTATAGAAACCAGTAGCTGATACTGATAAAATCGATCGAAATAAGAAAAGTAATCTTATTATATTGAATTTTAAGTAAAACATTCTTATTTAATCTGTGACCTTTATAGCAGTAAAGGCTGACAAATAGAAATTGAAATGTAAAGAGGACATAGGCGGTATTTAATAAATAGGAAGTTCATCACTATGAAATCATTGATATATAAATATTATTCTGTTAATCTTGTTTACTTATAAGTACTAGAGTAAATATTGACACAAAATATTTTTAACCCTTTAACCTATATGATTCTAATAGTTTACATATGTTGTGGATAATAAACCATTGAAGAACAAAAACTAATGACTAAGTAATTCGGATTTGAATTAGTTGGTGAATTGAAAGAAAGATTGCAAAACAGAAATTATTGGGTCATATAATCATAATAAAAGACAGTTTAAAAAGCAAGAAAGGAAAAGTGACATTCATGTAGTTGATTGTAGTTTCAAGGTTTTTTCATCAAATTTTAATAATCCTAGCTCTTCCTTTAACTTACTCTGAACTAAGGTTAATAAGTTATATAATAAAAATAATGTTGGTACAGGAACATTATTTTTTTCAGCTACTTTTATTGGATTACCTAAAATTATTTCTAGTTCCATTAACTGATTCTTTTCACGATCAACACACATCGATGGCTTAAATAACAAATTTCTTGAAATATTAATAAAGAAATCAATGAATTCTTCTTCAATTATAATACCTTCACTAGCTGCAATTGCAATTATTTCACGCATTGCAGGCTCATAAATAAATTTTTCAGTATGATCTTTATTCTTGGCAAATTCTAAAGTACGTGGTACGTCTAATTGGACCAGAGCAGTTGTGGTATTAATCGCAGCATTGTAGAGTAATTTTTTCCATCTTGCATAACGAACCCTTGGTTCAAATTCGACTATATTATAGCCTTCATTTGAATATATCTCAATAAATTCTTGGGATGCATTTCTTGCTTTAATATCGCAAGAATCAAAGCCCCCAACAAATAAACGATCTTTGCCTAACTGATGGATTTTTCCAGGACCAATTTTGGTAGAGCCGATAAATTGTATACCAGATAATAATGTAACGTTTTCTAATTCATCTCTTGAATAAGTTTGTATAATTTCGTTCTCTAGATCTATACCATTTTGAATTAATAGAATATTTGACTCTTTCTTTGGGTCAATTTCAGTGTTTGAAGTTAAAATTGGTCTCAGTATAGTTGATACTCTTGAGGCAACTGGTCCATCTGGGATGTTTTTGGTAGTGACTACAATAAAATCGTAAAAAATTTTTGAACTTAGGGAATCTTCAATAGTTTTATGGATAGAATGTGGTCTCCAATTTTCAATTTTACCGTAATCACAGGAATCAATACTATAACCTACTTGGCTAACAATTTCGTAATCAGATCTAATTACAACTGACACATTACATTTGTTCTTAAACCATAAAGAATAGGCTGTGATTACTCCTACACCACCAGCACCAATAATTAAAACGTTAGGGCCTTTAACTGTAGAACCACCTGCACTCATTGCTATCGTTGATTAGTTAATTGTTTACGTAATTAGTTAGACACTTGTTATAAATCAGGCATCCCTATGTAACAAGGTAATGGATGCTAATATTCCTAGGATCGTATAAATAATGTATACGTTACTAAATATCTATCTAATCAATAATGACTTTGATCCCTAGAAATCTAACAGAATAACCTTTTAAAATTTATTTCAAGCTGAACAGAATAAAAATCGGATTTATCTGGTCGTCAATGATATTAGAAACTTTTTCAATCACTATAGCAACGATCGATATAATGTACTTGTTCTTTCAACATCAACGCCGTGTCAAATTTTACATCAAAAAATAGTCAGTATAAGAAGGTAGGATTATCTAAAGATTTGATTGAAGAAAAATTGGAAAATGTTTAATAAATATGGGACACTCTGTTCTTTATGGATTAGGAAAGTTGTGGATTAATCGTATTCCATTTGAATAAAGTTTAGAATTTCGTTCCAGTATAGATTGTTTTTGCTACTAACGTCAAATTTTTGTATATACAAAGTATTAAAAAATTGACAAGACTTGACTTGACTTGACATTTTATTACATACTTGCTTTGAAACAAGGCTAATTGAAGTAAAGGAGAACTTTTTCCTATAGAATGGTTTTAACGGCATCATAGTATTGATATTAGGAAATTTGTTAAACTTGTTTTCTTTTTAGTTATATTTCTTCATTAGATTAATGAATGCTGTGTATCTGTACTGTATTTATTTAGTCAATTTGAAGTCTCAAGTACTGTTGTCCATTTTTATATAATCTGAAGGGTATCTCTGCTAGAGACATCGGAATAAGTTTCTTACTTAAACTTTGTTCTATCTTATACATTCTCTTTCCTTTGAATTTATTACCTGTTCTATATTATGCGGTTCTTGCATTTGTTCTTGCTCTAGTTCTTGCCAAGAACAAGGTCTGGCATTATAGTCAAAATCTTGCCGTCATAGTTAAGTGGCCAAATGAGGAAATTGTCTGGCCAGCTGGCACTAGAGAGGCTACAGCATTTGACTGGCCAGAAGTCGGGTAATGGCACGTGATAGTCCCATGCTCTACAAACCCTAATTGTACTTCTGTACAACTTGAGCCCAACACTGACACACTTGTCTATCGTACACGTAATGTATGGTATTCTCACTTAGAAATAGTTGTATTGCCAGTAGTTGTCAGCGTTCATTCGAGGTTTAGTATTCCGTGTTTTTTGTTATCATGTGTAGCATATAGCAAGAAATGTAATTGGAACTATTTTTGGCAATTATTATTCAAGTAATGTAATTCTTGAGACTACATTTGTGATGTAATCTCATCATATCTGCCTTAACATATAAGAAAGAGAAGAGCTTATAATAAGGAAGGTTAAAGTATACAAATTAGTTAGTCCAATAGCAGAAAACCAATAACAAGAATTAATGACAGACCAAGAACTAAATACCGAAGCCATTGAAATTACAAGTGAAGCTGGTATCATTATATTGCCAATATATGTAACATTGCCACTTGAAGCCTAAATCTAGAATTGTAAGAGTCTTTAGAAGATAAATACGATAAATATGATGTATATAATTGATACATTTGATACAACTGATACAATTGATACATTTAGTTCGTGTCTAAAACTAAGCACAATATGCGTCACAAAATACCATGACGTTCAAAACTTTAACTAGCCCTAGCCTTCTACCCTGGATTACATGGTCTTCCTGAATGGCAACCCTCAACTTGTCCTGAAATCTTGTTCCCTTGACCACATATATATTGAACGTTATTTGAGGAATGTTAGCCATCTGGGCTCGCTGAAAGGAAAAGAAAAAAAGAAAAACGGAAATGAAACTTCCCGTGCATGCCTAGCATATAAATCTCTTGTATTTAGGTAATTGTTGGTAACAACAACACCCAGGTGCGTATTATTTTCCTCGACAACAACACCTTGTTCATCTGGTCTCTCTAGCCAAAATGGTAAACAAACAAATACTAGTGTACAATTGAGATTATATATATTTAATTAAGTAAGCAAACATAAGAAAGGTGTGAATGGGTATATCTGTTAATAAGGATAGTTCTGTGTGCTATTCAACTTTTATTACATTGTACTGGTTTTTTATTACGTTGTCATTCCCAAGACTAATGGATCGAATTTTACACTTTTTGACTCAGAAAGTTTCTTGAAGACAAAATTTTTATCTATTATGTTTCATTCAATAAATTTACAATCTTGAAGGTTCTATGAGATTAACTTAAGTAAGAGTAGGGTGTAGTAACTCTGGAGAATGTCTGTTTTAAAACAAATATTTGGTAATGCTTATTTACACATAATTTCTTTTTCTTTGTCTTTTTCTTTTTTTTGGTAGTACTTTAATCATGAATTCTCTAAGGCTTTTTAAGAAGACTGACTAGCATTTGGTGTAGTACTCTTTAAATTATTATTGGGTGTCATAAACAATTAGTTGTCATCTTCAAATTACTAGTCCCTACATTGCTTCAATCAATTCAATATTTCAATGTATGCAAGATCACCAGGAATTCATTGGCCAACGAATGAAAAAAAATATCTTTAAACATTTTTATATAATTTATTCATATATATATGGCCAATAAAATCAAGAAATAATGATGAACTTGAGAACTTATATTCTATCAATTACTTAATTTAACTTTTATATAAATAAAAAAAGCGAATCAAGACCTCAGCTCAATATGAAATACAAATATTTGATATTTTCATTACTGTCATTTGTCTCAATTACTAATGCTTTACATAAAGTTGACTCAACACTAGCAACCGCTTGTCTTCAGTATGAATTGCAATTTAACTGGGGATGTGGAAAGTCTCGGGGTGCGAACTATACATGTTTATGTTCTAATGTTAATTGGCTTGGTACCATTACAAATTGTATTACCGAAGGCTCAAATGACAAAAAAGGAATCGAACATGCTTTCAAACATGTAGCTGCACGTTGTAACTCTGCATTTTTTGATTACACTGTTGACGACATGTACAATTTCCATGAGAATGGTACAAATTATTTAAGAGATCCAACAGCATCTGATTATACAACACCCGTTATTGGCACTCTAAGAAATAACCAAACAACTTATGATTGGTATTTCAGCAAATATAAAGACTATACCTTATCTGTTAGGACCCATCAATGGTTCGGATGGGGTTTGGTATTTTTTTGGGTAACTGTTGTCTCAGTCGCAACTTTCTATAACTTATTGAGAAAACTCTTTGGTGTTGAATTATTAAATAATTCATTGAGAAAACATTTAGTAGTTCCATCACTATATAAAGATTATAAAGATAGAAGTTATAAGCTCTTACATTTTTTTCCATTGAATTTTACTACACGTTTAAATTCTCTGGTAGTTGCTGTATTTTTAATTCAAGCCATTGTCACGGCATGTGTAGGTTACCACTTGCCTTTGCCTAATCCAGCTTATATGACAGCTTGGCAGAGGAATACTTCTATGATACAGTTTAGAACTGGTATCATGTCACTTTCATTATTTCCCGTCATTTATCTTTTTGGTATTAGAAACAATCCATTAATTGAAATATCTGGTATATCTTTTTCGACTTTTAACTATTATCATAAATGGTGTGCTTATGTATGCGCTTCTTATGCTTTTATCCACGCAATTATTTGGACTGTTGTTTCAATTAAGTCTGGTTGGTATAAATCTGCCTTTTCGTCAGACTATTGGAATTATGGTGTTGCAGCTATGGTATTCTTAGGTATCCTAGTGGTTCACAGTAAAAGAATTTTTAGAGATAGATTTTATGAATCCTTTTTGATTCTTCATAAATTGTTAAATGTGGGATTTATTGTCGGTATGTACTATCACTGTTTATCATTTGGTTGGATCGGATGGACTTGGTCAATGGCCGGTATTTGGATCTATGACAGGTTGATGAGAGCAATTAAAATATTTCTAAATGGTGGTATTCATGATGCAATGATAACGGATTGTGGAAATGGGGTTATTAAAGCTGTTCTAAAACATCCAAAATTAGCTAAATATCCAACAGGATCGTTTGCTTATTTATATTTCATTAATGCTAATAGATTTTGGTATTATACTTTCCAGTCACATCCATTTACAGTAATGAAAGACCCAAAACAAGACCCAAATAACCCAGATAGTTTGATCTTTTATTTTAAAGCAAATAGAGGTATCACCAAGAAAGTATTATCAAGAATCTTAAAATCTGGTTATGCTTCTGTATCTTTTAAAATGTTAATTGAAGGTCCATATGGGTCACCTTTACCTGAATGTAAAATGTCTAGAAGAAGAAATGTCGGTGTTGCTGGTGGTTTGGGTGTTACAGCAGTATACCCTCATATGGCTGAATTGTATCAGAAAGGTCATAATAGTGATTTATGTCACAAGTTTATATGGATTATTAATGATACTATTTGTGTAGAATGGTTTAAAGAGGAATTGGATTGGCTTTGTGATAAAGGGTGTGAAGTTGTAATTTATAATACTAGATCACAATCAACAGCTGATTTAGAAAGTTCCAGTTCTATTGATAAAGAAACAGAGGGCAGCACTGACAAGAAGGGTAGCGAGAGGGAAAGTGTCTTTGAAATTAAAAGAAGATACGAAATAGTAAATCTAGGATACCGTCCAGATTTGAAGAATATAATATTAAAAGAAATTGAAACAACACAAAATATTTCTGAAGATTTAGAGTTCTACAGTTGTGGTTCCTCTGCATTCAACGATCATTTCAGACATGGAGTCGCCCAAAGTTTAAGTCATCAATGGACAATCGATATATCTTTAGAGGAAAAGAGTTTCACATGGTAAAAAGAAAAGACAATTATAATTCATTGCAACCCCAAATATCCTGCAACAGGCACGATAGTTTATTTAAAACCAAAATAAATCATGTACTATATATATATACCCACAGTTATTGTCGTTTACTTTAATTCAATTTACTCACAGTCTGCTTTAGCGGTTTTCATAAGTTGCAGCTTTTCAGGAAATAAATATCCCTTTTTGCTTTTTTAATTTTTAGGAATTAGAGCAAAAATTCAGTTTAAATGTTTCCAACACCCTCCTGAGTCAATTTTTAACTTCTTGGAACGCAACAATGGTAATTGGATGTATTGCTTTGGCGTTTATCTTTTGATATTTATGTGCCAATGGAATGTTACCAATCTCATTTCAGTGATGAAATAAAATAAATTATCAAAAAGAAACAAAATTAAGGTTATTTTCATTTTTTTTTTACCGACAAGACGTATTTATTGTACGTCTATTTATCTGAGTTTTATTAAAGTAGAGAGTTTAATCCGCATCCGTATTCGCGTAAACCTCTGCGTCGAGCACTGAGCCTCTGTTCGGACATTTACCAGAAAGTTCAAAAAAGAAATGGTAAGCTATTCTTCTCTTCCACAAGATCTTGAGGCTACACCTACTTCTCTGTCATCCAATATTATTGCTCGTTAATATTTGTTAATTTTGCTCCACTAATGAGCTTATTTAGAGCAATATTCTGAGCTTTTTTAACTATTTAACATTGATTTCTGATGTCTATACAAATACTTTGGACAAGATAACTTTAGTTAGTCCTCTAATTGAGAAATCGTCCACTGGAAGTAAGTTTTACTTTATAGAAGGAGAAGAATATATCGAATATCTTCTTCTTGACGTTTTTCATTGACGATGAATTGATTTTTGTAGTTTGATTTTTATTTCCTCCCTTCTGATATACTGACTATTTTTCATACCGTTACTTTTTTGAGAAAGTGTCTATTCTCGATTTGGTTAACTGAGTAGAAGAGAAAGACAGGGAAAAGAAGTGGGTGTGGTTAGTTCAAGTTACTGTGACTTTCAATTCAAGCTTTGATACTAGCTTGTAGTTGTGGGACGATTTTTTATTTGAATTTTATGCTTTTCATAATATTAAATATAATAATTCAGTTTAAATATAGCGGATCTTGAGCAATTATAGGGTATCTTTGATTGTTATCACAGTGGGTACTGTTTAGATTGCAGATAGTTATTTGTAAACTGTGAATAAATATAGTCTCTGGAAAAGTACAGCCCTTTTTTCAATTTATTTTTTTATTTCTGGAGGAGGGTAGAGAAGGCATCACTTCCATCCATATTTGCATTGCAAGTTAAGCAATTACGATCATACATATATAAAAGAGTGTGTGATTTTAGAAGAAGCTTCAAGTTGTTTTTTGCTTTAGACAGCATACTGTTATTTCCTGAACAGCTAGTCGTCCATCACTAAGATAAGTACCTGAAATCGAATATGCGATTGTACAACCTCCTTTTAACGTTGTTTATCACTACATCAACAGTGAATTCACTGGTATTCGTGGACTCTACACTTGCATCTGCATGTATTTATTATGAATTGCAATTTGATTGGGGTTGTGCTAGTAAAAAGAATAACATGAAAGGTTACACTTGTCGTTGTAATAACATCAATTGGTTGGGTACAGTTACAAATTGTATCGCACAGGCAACAGATTCAAAGCACTTGATGGAACATGCATTTAAACATGTTGCTACTCGTTGTAAGCAAAAAGCTGGATTGCATTTCACATTGGAAGATATGTATAATTTCTATGAAAATGGTACAAAATACTTAAGAGATCCTACTGAAAACGACTTTTCACATCCTGTTTATGAAACTTTAAGTAATAATCAAACTAGTTTCGAATGGTATCATAGAAGTTTTAAGAACTACACGGTAGCAGTCAGAACGTCACAATGGTTCGGGTGGGGTTTAGTCTTTTATTGGGTAGCAATTGTATCCATTGCAAGCTTTTATAACATTATGAGAAACATATTTGGTCGTGAAATGCTAAATAATACATTGAGAAGAAGAATTGTAATCCCATCAATCTTCAGGGATTATAAAGATAGAACTTACTTCTTATGGAAATTTATTCCCTTTAATTTCTCGACTCGTCTAAATACTTTGGTGGTTATTGTATTTCTAATACAAACAATTATTAGTGTTGGTGTGGACTACTATTTACCATTGCCTCATCCTTATTTGACATCTGGATGGCAAAGAAATTTGACTGTTGTTAGTTTTAGAACTGACTTAATGTCTATCTCTTTATTCCCTATAATTTATTTGTTTGGTATTAGAAATAATCCATTGATTGAAATTTCAGGTATTTCTTATTCAACCTTTAATTACTTCCATAAATGGTGTGCTTACGTTTGTACCGTTCTAGCTTTTATTCATTCAATCATCTGGACAGCATACGCTATAAAAGATGGAGGATATTCTGTCTGGTATGTTGACGCTTATTGGAAATGGGGTATTGGAGCTATGATTTTCTTAGCTTTATTAATTTCACATAGTCAAAAGGTTATTAGGGACAATTTCTATGAAACATTTTTGGTTTTCCATAAGGTTATGAACATTGCTTTCATCCTATGTATGTATTATCATTGTAATACTTTAGGTTGGTTGGGATGGATTTGGTCAATGGCTGGTATATGGATATATGATAGGTTGATTAGAATTCTTAAAATTGTCTGGAACGGTGGAATTCATAATGCAAGGTTAATTGATTGTGGGAATGGTATCCTAAAAATATCAGTTCCATATCCAAAGTTTGTAAAATACCCAGTTGGATCTTTTGCTTATTTATATTTTATTAATCCAAATGAATTCTGGTTCTACACCTTCCAATCTCATCCATTTACTATAATGACAAATCCAAGGCACGATCCTAAAAACCCTAATCATTTGCTCTTTTATTTGAAAGCTAATAAAGGTATCACACGTTCTATGTTATCAAAGATTCTGAAGTCAGGTTCAAGGACAGTAAATTGTAAAATGTTAATTGAAGGACCATATGGGGCTTCTTTGCCAACGTTAAAGGTTTCAAGGAAAAGATGTGTTGGTGTTGCTGGTGGTGTTGGTGTTAGTGCCGTTTATCCTCATATTGTGGAACTCTATCAAAAAAATTACAGTACAGATCTGAAACATAAATTCATATGGATTATTAATGATTTGAACTTTTTAGGTTGGTTTGGGGAAGACTTGGATTGGTTAATATCTAAGAGTTGTGAAGTTACAATCATTTATACAGGTATGAAAAATAATGATTTGGAATACTATTATCCCTCAGATAAGTCATCTTTATTGTCATATGACACAGAGTCATTTGAAAAGAAATATAATGTTATTAACCTAGGGACCAGACCTAATTTACACCAATTAACTTTGGAAGAAATTGAAGCAACTCAAAATATTTCTGAAGATTTGGAATTCTATAGCTGTGGTTCTTCTGCTTTTAATGACAATTTCAGAGATGCAATTGCCAAAAACCTTGCTAAAAATTGGTCAATTGACATTTCATTAGAAGAGAAAAGTTTTACATGGTAAAAAACATTACCAAAAATGATACATGATTGTACATTATTAACTAAACCGAAATTATTGCATCCTAAATGTATTCCACTTTGTATATATATATATATGACATATATTCTTGATTATAGTACTATTGATTAATTATTTATTCTTCATTAGAATCACTGCTACTGTCTTCTTCCATCGATTGCTTGCTTAGAAGCTCCTTCCATTTTTGAGTCAATTCTCTGATAGCTTCAGGATTCAGACTTGCTTCAACAATATCAGTTGGCACTTGGTTTTCTGAGTGTTCCTTGCATGCGAACCTACCTACATTATTTTCCTTAATTAATCTGAACTCATAATCTTCTTCTTGGCCGATTGGAGTAACAGGTTCATTTTTTGTCAACAACTCACTCCATGAAAACATTAATGGATCAGTCATTCTTGCAAATGGGTTAATGTCTATTAGAAAAACCTTGTTGAATGGTCTTGGTATGTACAGGTCTATCACGAAGCTTTTTAACGGGAATCTATCTAATATTTCATCGTCTATGAAATCTTCAATTAAATCTCTGAATTTATCGACCAATGGCTCTAAGTAATCATAATAATTTAAATCTCTTTGTGATATACCTAATATTTCATTATCTTTGATAAAAATACGGAACTCTAATGCTGGATTTATATCAAACCATTTCCTTAGAACTAATTCGAAATCAGAGCTTTTCTTTTGATCTTCTATGTCTTCACATTCATCAAATGCATGTTGTAAGTCATGGGCTATATAGTTAGAAGCATTTAAGAGAAGGTATACCTCATTAATCTCGTTACATTTCATTGTATTATTTGGCAAAATCCAAGTTGCATCTTTGGGGGCAGACCAATTCATTTTTGGTGCTACTGCGCCATATTTTGTTATCACATCTTTAATCTGTCTATGCAACTCAGGGAAATCGGCTAGTGGATCAATTTCTTTCTTCACTTCCTGTTGGATTACTTTATCTTCTTCTTCATCGTCATCTTCATTGTCCCAATCACTGTACTCATTATCATCATTTATAGTTAAATCCTCAGAATAAAACGAACGATTCTCATTTGGTATTTTAATTCCATCTTGTTCCAAGTACTCAATGAACTCAGCTGGTAAAGGGCCAATAATTTCTGCAGTTGGACAATGCTTCTTGAAAAGAGGATACCAATTAGAGAACCGACATGTCTCTATATCTTCCCTTTTAATAGGGACATTCACAAGTGGTGTATAATCGGTATTCATCTATCTATATCAATAAAAAAAAATTCTGGATTTCTTAGACTGAACTATTCTTGCTAATCCGATCTAATCTGGACCTTCGGATAACTATTTAAACCATCAATATCGATGATAAGTTTTATATCTTTAACCTCATCTCATCTCATCTCATCTCAGTTGCTTGCTTGTCTTACTAATTCGCTGAAAATGAAATTTCGAAAGATTCCATATCATTCGGTACGTGTCACTAAGGTGGCAATGATTCGGTCACTAAACACGAGTGATATCACATTGGAAATATTGGAAAATTATTTAAAATGATGAAATTTAAGACAAGATAACTACTTAAATGAAGGTTAAACAAAGGTGATCAAAGAGGTACAATTGATCAATATTGTCAGTGCTGAGCAGTTGAGAATAGCAATATTATAGATTAAGAGTGAAAATTAGTTGTTTCCGTTTTACTTGAACGATTTTGGTTTAGTTTTGTTCGATTAATTTTAGATTTTATTTTTGCCCTCACACCAATTATCACTTTTATATACAAATAATATACTATTGAACAATAATGACGACTGTTACTCCATCCAATGCTACTTTTAAGAATAAAGAGAAGCCTCAAGAGGTCCGTAAGGCTAATATTATAGCTGCTCGTGCAGTTGCAGATGCTATTCGTACTTCTTTAGGTCCTAAAGGTATGGATAAGATGATCAAGACTTCTCGTGGTGAAATTATTATTTCAAACGATGGTCATACTATTTTAAAGCAAATGGCTATCTTACATCCTGTTGCCAAGATGTTGGTTGAAGTTTCTGCTGCTCAAGATGCAGAAGCTGGTGATGGTACCACTTCTGTTGTCATTTTAACCGGTGCATTGTTAGGTGCTGCTGAAAGATTGTTGAACAAGGGTATTCATCCAACTATTATCGGTGAATCGTTTCAAAGAGCTGCGAAAAGATCAGTAGAAATTTTACTGCAAATGTGTCATAGAATTTCTTTGAATGACAGAGATGATTTAATTAGAGCAGCCTCCACTTCTTTGAGTTCAAAAATCGTCTCTCAATTTTCTAGTTTCTTATCTCCATTAGCTGTCGATGCAGTATTGAAAATTACTGATGAGGACGCTACAACTGTTGATTTGAATGATATTAGATTGATCAAAAAAGTTGGTAGTACAATTGATAGCACAGAAATGGTCGACGGTGTAGTATTGACACAAACCGCCGTAAAGACTGCAGGTGGTCCAACTCGTATGGAAAAGGCTAGAATCGGTTTAATCCAATTCCAAATTTCTCCTCCAAAGCCAGATACTGAAAACAACATTGTAGTCAGTGATTATAGACAGATGGATAAAATTTTGAAAGAAGAAAGAGCATACCTGTTGAACATTTGTAAGAAGATCAAGAAGGCTAAATGTAACGTTCTTTTGATTCAAAAATCTATCTTAAGAGATGCTGTTAATGATCTAGCATTACATTTCTTATCTAAATTAGGTATTATGGTTGTTAAAGATATTGAAAGAGAAGAAATCGAATTCCTATCCAAGAGTTTAGGTTGTAAGCCAATTGCAGACATCGAATTATTCACTGAAGATAGACTAGGTACTGTTGATTTGGTTGAAGAAATAGATAGCGATGGCTCCAAGATCGTTCAATTTACCGGTATAAAGAGCAATAATGCTAAGCCAACTGTGTCAGTTGTTATTCGTGGTGCGAACCAAATGATCTTAGATGAAACAGAGCGTTCATTGCATGATGCCTTATGTGTTATCCGTTGTCTAGTAAAGGAAAGAGGTTTGATTGCTGGTGGTGGTGCCCCAGAAATTGAAGTTTCTCGTATATTAAACAAAGAATCTCGTGAAATGCAAGGTGTAGAGGCATTCATCTGGCAAGAATTTGCAGAAGCATTGGAAGTTATCCCAACTACATTAGCTGAAAACGCCGGTTTAAATAGCATTAAAGTTGTTACTGAATTACGTTCTAAACATGCAAACGGTGAAGTAAACGATGGTATATCTGTTAGACGTTCTGGTACCACTAATACATTCGATGAACATATTTTACAGCCAGTATTAGTAAGCACAAGTGCTGTTACATTAGCTGCGGAATGTGTGAAATCCATTCTGCGTATTGACGATATTACTTTCAGTCGTTAATTTTAAATGCATACATAGATATCATTAAGTATTTATGTTACATACGTGTATCCTAATATAATAAAATAGAATTTTGAAACCAAAGTTCTTGAATGCATTAAAATTTTTCTTTATCAATGATTAGTAAAATGGTATATGATATAAACAAGAGTAGATAATTTTAATTTTTTTTGTAGTTCATAATAGTCATTATTATTTTGATTGCTATTGTTATTGTTGACATTATTGTCACCATGCGTTTTCTCATTGTGTCAATATTTGAGAATCTTTATTATAGAAGTTTTGCTGTATCTTTACGGAAGAAATAAGATGATCCACTTAAAACGGTTGTAATACCAACAACATAACCCATGTATTCAAAACCTTTTTGACACCACCATGACCAATGGTTTTTGTCTATATCAGTATTTTTGTTTTCTTTCCCTTCTTTATCCTCAGTCATATGGTTTATCATTAATAGTATTACACCCCATCCTAGATATATCATTTGTAAAAAAGTATTCCATTTTGATATTAAAGTTGGTTTCACTTCCACACTTGGGAAATTGAAGAAGTCCCAATACGATTTCCAAGTCACTGTGCTATATTTTTGTTTCATGGAAGTAAAACGAACAAAAAAAGAATTTGCAGCAAGCAAAGCATCTCTGCCTAATATTAAAGAAGCAATTGACATTGGTATAATCTGAGGACCTGGTGGTAACGCCAATGAAGCCGTTGCTACTATCATTAAGATTTTATCAGCCATAGGGTCTAAAATTGTTCCAGCTACTGATCTTAAATTGTATTTTCTTGCAATATAACCATCTAAAAAATCGGTTACACATGAATATGCAAAAAGGTAAAATGCTGGGGTGAAGTTATTAGTTAGTATATAGCCTCCAATAAATGGTGCACAGGCTATTCTGGATAGTGTAATTATATTTGGTAACGTCAACGACTTTTTCCCAATGATCTTACTATCCATTTTTTGGGGGGAGTTTGAATTATCTGAATAATACCTTTGAGATATAAAATTACCTCTATTCACTTGTTTTGCAACATGTATTCTAAATATGGACGGTATAGATCTAACCCTCAAGGATCGTAATCCTATTGTATTTAATAGTAGCATGTCTTTTTCTTAAAAAGGTTAGAAGACTCTTTCAACACAAACAATAAAATAATGAAAATTACTTATTGTACACTCTAAAATATTCTGAATACGGTTAAATCCTATTAAAAATGTTTAAATTTATCATTAGATTTCAACAATTTTCCTCAACAATCTGATTCCTCCTTTACAAAACTAGAAAGTACCCTTCCCAATGAAAATAATTAGTCAAACTATATCGATCTTCTTAAATCTGTTTCGAATCGACTTAAAATTCGATCTGATCTCGATCTAATTGAAATTTTCCAATTCGGTAAAAATACCAGATTTGATAATTACTACGTTAATCTCTTAGAAATAGCTCAAAAAATTAGGAGATAGTTTAATCTATTTCAACATAACTTCGATATTCTATCTCATCTCATACAGTGCAAATCATATCAACTATCAACTTGTGGTAATCATAATATATGGTTTATAATTCAACTGTTCAATCAAGTCATGGTATAAAATTGAATCATCTCAATAAGACTCTTTGATACATTTCGATTTCGAAAAGTGAAAAATTATCAAAAAAGAAAAAGATTCAAATTGGATTAATGACCAGTACTTGAAGGGAACTTTTAAGATACAGTACGTAGATTAACAAGTTCAGATGAATTCTTTACTGGATTTGTGAGGTGCTCAAATACTAAATTTTTTAGATAGTTTAACAACGTTGAACATTCAGACAGGAAGAACAAGAGTAAAAAAAATTCTATGAGCCAGATATAACAAATATTTGGCAATTGGGAAACATATATAAACAGGGATTATAAATTAAATTCTAGCTTCTGTTCTAGATCAGATTTGTTTAATTTGACTTCTCTTTAGTTCAGGTTTTGGTTCGTGAAATTGAACTATAATAGCAACTATAATAAAATAGTTATTTCTTTACCAATGAACGTTCTAGTATTTAATGGTACTGGAGCTTCTGCTAGTTCTGTTAAGCATACAGTGGAAACATTACGTAGGTTTTTAGAACCATATTATGCTGTTAATACTGTATCTATTAAGGCATTGGAATCTGAACCTTGGACGTTTAAGGCTTCTGCAATTGTATTTCCAGGTGGAGCTGACCTTCCATACGTTAAAAATTGTAAAAATGTCATCCCAAAAATTAGAAACTTTATAGAAAGCGGTGGTATTTATATTGGTTTCTGTGCAGGCGGTTATTTTGGTAGTTCACGTTGTGAATTTTCACAAGGTGATCCTCTCTTAGAAATTACAGGCAATAGAGAACTTGCTTTATTCCCAGGCATAGCTAGAGGTCCTGCTTTTAAAGGTTTCCAATACAATAGTGAACTTGGTACAAAGGCTGCCACTTTAAAACTAAAAGATGGTTCTGCATTTAAGTCCTATTTCAACGGTGGCCCAACTTTTGTTGATGCAGAGAATTATAACAATGTTGAAGTTCTCGCTTATTTCCAAGAACCAACAGATGTGTCAAGTTCAGATATTAATTCAACAAATGATTTAAATGAAGGTAATACTGTGAATGCTGCTGCTGTAGTGTTATGTGAAGTCGGTAAGGGTAAAGCATTATTGACAGGACCACATCCTGAATTTAATCCTGAATATCTAGAGAAATCAGAAAGTAGAGAATTTATCAAAGATGTTATTAAAGAGTTAAAGGATAATGAAAAGGAAAGATTAAAATTTATGAAATTCATCCTTACATCAGCGGGTTTAAAATGCAGTGATCATGATGAAACTCAACCTCTTCCTACTCTGAAGCCATTATTTGCTTCCTCTTCTAGTAATAGACACCATTACTTGACTAGATTTAAGGAAGCTTTGATAGAACATGGGTCTGAAGATACAAAGATCTATCCACAAAGTGGCATTGAATTTGATGGTGGTGAAAAT
The DNA here is from genome assembly GCF_000150035.1 of Vanderwaltozyma polyspora DSM 70294. Classification (NCBI taxonomy): domain Eukaryota; kingdom Fungi; phylum Ascomycota; class Saccharomycetes; order Saccharomycetales; family Saccharomycetaceae; genus Vanderwaltozyma; species Vanderwaltozyma polyspora. Next base: position 47,792 of record NW_001834632.1, read on the forward strand.
AAGATAATGATATTTGAAGGTTTCAATAAAAATTATAGGCATTTGTCAGATTTGATGAGCAAGTATGACCTTGACGATGAATTGATTCAATCAATTATTTTTCCTGATCAAGGAGAGAATTTCCCACCAAAATCATACACACCTCACTTCAATACTGAGATATACTTTGAAAATTTGAAAACAAACTCGGTAGGGTCTATTTGTCTCTATGGTGAAGTAGTTACTTCAACAAGTACCCTTTTAAATGCTAACAGGCTTTTGTTATCAAACATACCAAATAACAGTCTTCTTCATGTAGGAACAATCCAGTTATCAGGTAGGGGAAGAGGAGGCAACAGTTGGGTTAATCCAGTAGGTGTATGCGCCTCGACAGCGGTCATCAACATCCCAACTGTTTCTCGGTTTACTAACAAGCCTATATCGGTCGTGTTTGTCCAATATTTAGCAATCCTAGCATATTGTAAAGCAATTATCTCTTATGATTCTGGCTTTGAGGATATACCAATTAAGATTAAATGGCCAAATGATATTTATATTTTAAGTCCAAATTACTACTCTCAAAAGAAAATGCACATTTTAGGCAGAGGTATGGAATCTAGAGTAGTTCCTTTAACTGAAATTGAGCCTGCGTATGTTAAAGTAGCAGGTATGTTAGTTAATACTAATTACATTAATAATGGATATTCAGTATTGCTGGGATGTGGTTTGAACATAAATACTGAAGGGCCAACTACTTCTTTGATGAGATGGGTAAATTTATTGAATGAAGAACGTAAAGCTCAGAATCTTGCTCCACTGCCAGAAATAAAAACTGAAAAATTATTGGCACTGTACATGAATCATCTAGAAGTATTGTTAGAAACTTACGAAAGATATGGTTCATCGGCAATACTTGAAGATTACTATAAATTCTGGCTGCATACCAATCAATTAGTGACACTATCTGATCATCAGAATGTAAAAGCCATTATTTCTGGTATCACTAGTGATTATGGTTTATTGATAGCAAAAGAGTGTGTTCAAGGATCTGAAACAGAATTCACTAGTACAGTTTATAACTTGCAACCCGATGGTAATTCCTTTGATATCTTTAAAGGTCTCATCTCCAAAAAAGTTCTTTAACTACTAGCATTTTTTATGCCATGTTCATATATACAATTTAAATATTTTTAAAAGTAAATAAAAATAGATTTTAAAACGTAAAATATGTTAATTTAAAGTATATAATTTTATTGTTTATTGTTAATTAGTGCAGGATGTTTGGTATAATATAAAATGAAATTTTAATTTATGAAGGCTATCAAAAAACCTTACGATGAATTTCAATGAATTTTCAGTATAATACAATTACAAAAATAACAGGAAATAGCAAACATTTAGGAGCATATTTACCCATTCAAAGAACAACTTATTACATATCCTAATTGTTCTTTTCATTACCATCGCTATCCTTCTTTGGTGAACTTGGAGAGTAAGAAGGAGAGCCAGGACTATAACTTGGAGATGTTGGGGAGTATGATGGTGATGTTGGAGAGTATGATGGTGAGGTAGGTGAATATGATGGAGAAGTTGGCGAATATGATGGGGATGTTGGTGAGTATGATGGTGATGTTGGTGAATAGGATGGTGATGTTGGACTATAACTTGGAGAAGTTGGTGAATATGATGGTGAAGTTGGTGAGTATGATGGAGATGTTGGTGAATATGATGGTGAAGTTGGACTGTAACTTGGGGAGGTTGGAGAGTATGATGGTGAGGTAGGTGAATATGATGGAGAAGTTGGCGAATATGATGGGGATGTTGGTGAGTATGATGGTGATGTTGGTGAATAGGATGGTGATGTTGGACTATATCTTGGAGCAGCTGGTGAATCTGCAGATGCAGATGCTGGGTATGATGCGAGATGCTGCTCAATTCCAAGGAGACCCTGTTGCTTCTACCCGTGCACCGTACTGCAGGACCTGAGAATGACACACCGGCTACTCCGGTATCGGTGGGTGCGTCCCCGTCCACGGTTACTGCCAGATTCAGCATGCTACAGATCCGTCACTCGCTTCAGCGGTGCCCCGCGGTGCAGAGGTCTTCTGTTGATTCACCATCCTCTGATGCTGAGGCCAATACCTTGGCCTTCCCCGCGATGCGCCGAAGTCAACAGCCCGCAATGCAGCCACCCGACTCTCCACCCCTACTAGATTCAGTAGCCTTCCCTGGCGATCGCCTGTCCCAGCGGGCCCCACCCCGGTCCACCGGGTCCCCCTCGCTGCGCGCCAACCCGGCCGCCTCGCGCGGATTCGATCGCTTCCGCCCCGACCACAGTAATTCCACCGGATCCCCGCCCGACCTCTGGTCCTTCGGGCCCCCTGACCGTGCTGGCTCATACCGCGCGGCACTGTGCTCACACAGCCATCTGACGAATCGCAGAAGTTACACTCGGTGCCCCCTGGGCGGCTCTGAAAGCGGAGCCCGCGCCGCTCACGCCTTCCGGCGCCGCTTGATCCTCCCTCTCTGCCCCTGACCGGAGTGGCTAGCCGACCCGCACATGCTCCCGCACCTTGACGAGTGCCGACCGACGCCCGGTGAGGCCGGAACGCCGCGCGTGAGCCCGTGACCGGACCCCGTATTGGCTACGTGCGGCAAGCTCGAGCGCTGAATGCTATCGCTGGATGCAACCCCCGGCTTGGTCTCGCCCAGCGACGGTAGATGCCGCCGATTCTGGACGCGCACGGATGAGACCTCACAGTAGATCGGCACCGACGCTGCCCGGGCTGTCCGCTCTCGACCCGCTCTCCGCCACATGGAAGGTACCGGGGTGATCGCTGCGCCGCGGCGGCACCCGCGCCACCTCGAACACACGTGCGGGACGGCGCGTGCGACCTCTCCGGTGCTCCTCCCTCTCAGCCGAACGGCAGTGAGCCGCGCGCCTTGCAGTGCCTGAGCACCTGAGCCGACGGCATACGTAGCGTTATGCTCGGGAGCGGAGAATGC
>NW_001834632.1:50876-75256 GCF_000150035.1 Vanderwaltozyma polyspora DSM 70294
CTCTCTCGCCCACAGCATATCAAAGGGGGATAAAAAGGCTTTCCCAGGGCGTCTATCCCCCTATCCATGATACACCCTTTTTAGATCTCAACAAAACGTTCGTTTCCGAGAAAATTTTGCCCGGAGTTTCTTTGCCCTTACGCCTACTTGTAACGCTCAATTTATTGGTGTCACTTCGGGAGTTTAAATTTTAGTTATATTTGGAACCCCGCTTGTCCAATTCAAATTGGGTCCCTGGAAAACGTGTTTTGCAGGAAAATGGCACGCTTTCCCTTAAATACCTTGAAACGGCTTCCTTCCCCTTAAACGGGCCCGAATAGATTAACAGGACGGCCCGATTTTTGTATGCTTGAAGGTGCCCTGCCATATCGTTATCCATGTAGTTGCGGCATGGAATGAAGTAACCTTTTTGTTTCTCGATAGCGTGATGTGGTGCACCGTTAAGTTCCAAAGTTTCTAAACTTATATTTGCCTTCAGGATATCTGCTAATTTAAAGGTTAAATCATCTTCACCTCTTTGGGATTCATTAAAGGAAATAGATGGACGAACTGGGGGAGGAGGGACAGGTAAAACTGTTAGAAGCATCCACTCTGGACGAGCAAATTCTTCATTAAAACCTAATCTAATATAATCCTCTGAAGAAATATGTTTAAAAATATTTAAGATTTCTTCTGTGCTTAGAACTCTTTGTTCCGGTTCATCTCCATCATTAGTGTTTTTGTCTTTTTTCCAACTACCTACTAATTTCAAACCATCTTTACGAATGGTAGGTTGAGCGTTACCACAACCACCTCTAGAAACTAGTTTTGTTGGGTCATCTTCAGAAGGAACATCTGTTTCACAAATCATTTTTGTCTTACATAAAGTCCAAACCGCATTAAATCTCTTCTTTGGATCTTTAATCTTGATAGCTTGGTTCATTTGTTCGTTATGCTCATCCAAAAGTAGTTTACCACAATGCATACAGACACACTCACAAACTTTCTTAATCTTTGAAATGAAACCAATGTGGAAAACAGGTTTAGCTAAATCAATGTGACCAAAATGACCCGGACATTCGTTCATACCTTCTTGACAGGTTTGACACTTTACATTACGATCAATAGAACCTAATCTTGGATCATTTAAACCACCGATCTTAGCTCTTGTTTGTGTTTCATCCATAGTTTCTGGGAATCTGATTTTGGCAACACTAATAGCACGGACTTCTTCTGGAGAAAACAACCCAAATTGTACTTCTTTAATGGTACGAACTGGCGCACTAGAATATTGTTGGCCTACCATTTTTTTATACTTATTAAGGTCTGATATTAATTTTTTTGCTTTTTTTGAAATGAACTTTTATATATATATTACAAAAACTGTCGATTAGTTTTTGGATGATTAAAATTTAAAATTGAATAAATATTAACAGGGGAAAGAATTAACCTTCTGGAATGAATCTATTATCGATATACTGACCAAAAAATCCGAAGGGAAATCTTTAAATGAAAAAAAAAATAAAATGTAATGAAAATAAATCTAGTTTAAGAACAATGATATTTCCAATAATGAAATTAAATTAAATTGAATTAAATTAAAAGTCTAATAAGGAAAAGATTGGTATTAATAATTTTAATTTTAATTTGAATTTGAATTCTAGCAAAAATAATAAATTCACAATGACTCTCCAATATCAAGTAAATTTCTACTAAAAAAGAAAAATAAACAAAAGGTAAAATTAAAATAGCACAATTATCAATGACAATAATGACGAGGAACTAAACTTTTTCCAGAGTAGGTTTGGTGTTGGGCTGATAGAATTTAAAGAAATGTTAATTTCTTTGCTATCTTATTGTTTTTTCGAAGACTAAAACTCTCTCTTTAACAACAAAAACGAAAAGTTTAAAAACCCTTTATCTTTTTATTCCGGTAAGAATTTAGCACTTGGTCAAAACGCTCAAATTTTCAATCTCAGAATGAATAACAGACAATGAGTACAGATACAACTTGTCTAAATCCAAAGTTAAAAGTTTTATAATTGTTGCAACCACTTATATTTTTGAACTAAAGAAAATAAAAAAATCTTCAATAATCTTGTGTTCAAGTTTTCGTTGGTAAAATGGAATTAGAAATCACAGGAAAAGAAAAAGATATGGCTCCAAGTGATATAAATGTCTTCTTCAACCAGAGTAGAGTATAATAACGGTTCCTCCTTAGTTCCTTGACCTTTTGAGATGTGAATTTATTAATGAAACATTCAAATATATATGGATATATATCAATAAACACAACATTTTATTTAAATTTATCTATTTTTTATGTTTTTTTTCTGTTTCTCCTTTGCCACCGTTAAGAGGTACTTCGTTGAAAATGATTTTATAGATCCGGGTAATCGCATCACTGGGAGACGCCATCGCGACTCGATGAGTACATACATACATACATACATACATACATACATACATACATACACATATTTATAAGTATGCCAAACCAACAAACTTATCCCTAACGTAGTTCCAAATATATCTATAGATATGTGTATTTCAACATTGAATATTGACTTACCGATCTATATGTCAATTGGTTCTACAGTGTGAACTCGAGGCGGAATCCTCTGCACTTTTTATTTGGTGGAAGATTATCAATAGATCTTTCTTGTCCTTAAAAAACCTAAGGGATCGTTAGTTTAGTCTTTATCATCTTCTGGTTTCTTATACTCATCGTATAATCTAGTGTGGTCCTCGTCGTCATTAGCTTGTTCTTCTTCGTCTAGATTCGATTCTTCCAATTCATATTCTTCATCTTGCGAATCCAAATCCGAATCCAAGGAATATTGAATCAACTCATTTGAGATGGTATTCTTCTGTGGCGTTGTATTAGGAGATAAATTTTTAAAGGCTTCATTATTTAAATTACGAATGTGGCCATTATCTTCTACAATTTCGCCAGTGTTCAGATCTATGACATCGGAAGGGCCTTCAAATTTTTCGTACTTACTAATTATATTTTGCCAAGTACTCTTCATATTTTCATCAGCTCTTTTATGTTTCATTAGTATTTCTTCATCGGTTAATTTAGGAATATCTACATTTTCCTTTGATTTGATGTAAATAATACCATCAGATGATTTCGATTCATTCTTTTCGTTATCTTTGTCTTGGTCAGTTTCCTTGTTGTTAATCAAGTTTTTCAGCATTCCATGTAATTTTTTGATTGTATCTTGTTTCCTCTTTTGTTTTGATACCTTTTTTTTATTACCTGCATTTTTTTTGATTTTAGATTTGGGCTCTACCATTGTCAGTTCAAATTGGCTTCGGATAATAAAGACTGTATCATTAAAGTAAGGTACATAATCTATTTATAAGTGATTCATTAATTCGTCAGTTCATTAATGCATGAGTATATATATTTATATATCACACACCGTACTATTCTTGTGTTTGTTAGTGTAAAAGAAGTAGGGAAGGGAAAAGGAAATAATAAAAAAGCGGACCATCAATAATAATAATAATATTGGTAGTTTACATCACGTGATGAATAAAAATAGGAAGAGTTGGGAGAAAAGTGGATTATTTATACATCTTTTGTTGAAGTTCTTTCATTATTACCATTTGATTGCCAACAATTTTTGAAAGCATTCATTTCACCTAGACACTTTCTCCAGTCATTAGTATCTGCGTGACATAATTGCAAAGCCAAATTCTCTACATAGCAGCCAGTTTTATCGATACGTTTGTCCCAAGCATCAGTATCTTCGACAGCTGCTTCTTGTTGTTCTTCTTTATATATTTCTAAAGCTTGGTTATAGTAATCTGACATGGTGATGTTTCTTTTCGATGGTAGTTTCGAAGAGATCTGTAGTACCAATTGTGTATAAGAACAGATGGATGATAAAATAGACTACCTGTAGTTCCAATAAGTATCACATATATATATATGTTATATGTGTAATTGTGATGTTGATAGAAGAATAGTATGCTTTATTAAACATTCATTCATTGTAACAAACCTTTGGTTTCCTCCATTATGCATCTCATTCGGTTGCCCTTTCTTTGACTGTTGGACTCGTATTGAGTCCATTACGTATATGTGGGTCGACCTTTATTTTCTCATTTTTGAAAAATGGAAGGCAGGGCAACAGTATCTAATGGTTTTTTAATTTTCTCATTGATTGCACGTGACTTTCAGAGTCAGAGTGACACTATGACGACGCAATATATGTGGTGACAGTGTCAGCATTAAGTGCATACAATTTTTGTTTAGCTGATTCTCTATTGTGTTGTGTACTATATAAATAGAATGGAGGAATACGAGTTAACGTACTTAGTCAAAATATTTCACAAGAAACATGTATGTACTGGTGATATCAAATCAAAAACAAGAGCTAACTAATCATTGGTCGAAACACAGATACATAATCTGTCCACACTTGGTGAAGAACTACTAATAGCCAGATATAAGAATCATCTAATCTGTATAGTTAGCTTCAACAGGTACAAATAAGATAGCATTAAGCTTCTTATCCCTCTCACTTTGTACTACTAACTAACTGTATACAAAACACGAAATATATCACAGCATACGAACGACAACAATATATTTCCATATTTAGAAACTATTTCCTGCCCCCCTCCCGCTCCCGCCTCCTTCTCGTCCTCGTCCTAAGCATTTACTGATATTTGTACCTACTCTACTACCCACAAGAACTAGATGCAAACTACCAGATTGTTCTTCGAAGAGACAAGGCCAAAACCAAACCAAACCAAACCATAACATAACTAACACGTAAATATGAAAATTTTAACTTGCCCTTTATATCGTCGTCGTTGTTGTTCATTCTATTCTATTCTATCCTACAACTACAACTACAACTACAATTAAGATGCTGATGGCGGTGGTGATTACAATTATGATGACGATTACGAAAACTGCTACCCTTACTCTTACTACAACACACTAATCCCTCCCATATACAGCTGGTCCTATCTTTATCTATATATCTCTTTGCCCTCGACCTTGTACTTGTCCATTCGACTCTTCGAAGTCTCTTTCTCAAATGTTCATCAACGTCAAGTTAAAACCTTTATTTCACTTATTTTAATATTTATACATTTTTTGTTTTTCATATTCTATTCTATTCTATTCTTTCTTGGAGAGCCGTTTTATCTAAATGGAATTTGTATTCTCATTAGTTCTGGTGTTTTTCATTATACTGTTTCGAAACAACTTAATTCAATTTAATTTAGTTTAGTTTAATTTAGTTTAGTTTAGTTTAGTTTAGTTTAGTTTAGTTTTCTTTTTGGTTTGGTTCAGTTTTATTTAATCTTATTCTTGAATGTTTTAAAGGTCGTTTCAATAAGGTTAACTGATCTATCTATATATTTTATTCATTTATTATCTTTAATCCTTCTCTGTTTCTGGTAGGTGAAAGAAGTAGCAAAGCATTTACATATATATATATATAGATAGATATATATACCATTCAATTAACTAACTAATCAACAATGGTGAAAGTTATTGATTATTCAAGAACTGCAACTTTTGCTTGGTCTCAAGATAGATTGCCCTTCCTGGTTACGGGTACTATCGCAAACACCATAGATGCTGATTTCTCTTCAGATTCAAAGTTAGAATTATGGTCCATTAATCAATTAGATACAAAAACCCCATTATTCGAATTAAATGTCGATTCAAAGTTTAATGACTTGGATTGGTCAGTCGATAATATTAACATTGCTGGGGCTCTCGACAATGGTAATATCGAATTATTCAACTTCGATAATAAAAGTCAAACTATTAAATCTTTAGGAAATTTATCAGATTCAAATAAACATAAAGGTTCTGTTAAAACTTTAAAATTTAATACAAAACAATCAAATTTATTAGTTTCAGGTTCTGATAAAAATGGTGAAATTTTAATTTGGGATTTAAATAACTTGGATAAAACACCTTTGACTCCAGGTATGCCAATGACTCCAACAAATGAAATCACTTCTTTAGCTTGGAATAAATCTCTATCGCATGTCTTCTCATGCTCGAGTAACACTTCAAACGTCTCTATTTTCGATTTGAAAGCTAAAAAAGAAGTTATCCATTTAAATTATACAAACCCAGTCAATAACGTTAAATCTTTATTCTCTGTTGTAGAATGGCATCCAAAGAATTCAACCAGAATTGCTACAGCAACTTTGAATAATGATTCTACTGAAAGTGATTCCATCTTCATCTGGGATTTAAGAAACTCTCATACTCCTTTACAAATCTTATCAAAAGATGGTCATTCCAATGGTATCTTATCCTTAGATTGGTGCAGCACCGATGAAAACTTATTATTATCAAGTGGTAGAGATAATTCTGTAATGTTATGGAACCCTGAAAATGGAGAATCTCTAACTAAATATCCTTCAAGAAGAAACTGGTGTTTCAAGACTAAATTTGCACCAGCTTTCCCAGATGTTTTTGCTACTGCTTCATTCGATGGTAAAATTGAAGTACAAACTTTGCAAGATTTAGTAAATAACTTAGACAAGGAAGTTGATGCTTCAAAAAAGAATGAATCAGAAACAGATTTTTGGAATAACGTCTCTTCAGAAACTACTACTGAAAAACCAACAGTCTTTGGTTTGCAAGCTCCAAACTGGTACGGTAATAAATCAGCCGCTGCTAACTGGGCTTTCGGTGGTAAATTGGTCTCTATCGGTAAAGACGGTAAAAGTATCAGTATTACAAAACCAAATTTACCAGGTTATTTCCAAGAAAATACTATCTTGGATGAAGCTTTGAAATCAAAAGATTTTAACCCAATTATCAACCAACGTTTAGTAAAACCAATTAGTGAATCTAATGAAGAAGATTGGAACCTATTGGAAAAACTGTCACTAGATGGTAAAGATGAATTCCTAAAAGAAGCATTTACCTTCGATGATGATGAAAGTGAAAACGCAGATGATGAACAGCAAAAGGATCAGTTAGAAGGTGAAGATTTCTTCGGTAAATTAGAAAATTCATTTGAACCAACTGGAAAATTCAATCTATCAGATGATATGCACAAAAAAATATGTAAAGATTTGATTAAAGGCAATACAAAGCAAGCCGTGCTAGCTTCTCTAGAAAAAGATTATTTATTGGAAGCACTTGTTATTGCTTTGGACTCTGATGACCAAGCATTGAAAGATTCTGTTAAGCATTCTTACTTTGCTCAATATGGTAAAAAGTCTCCATTGTCAAGATTTTTGTATTCTATTTCCAACCATAATGTTGAAGATTTGGTTCAAAACTTTGAAATCGGTGAATGGAAATACATTATAAAATCCATTTACAAATTTTATGGCAATGACGCGGCTAAAAGGGATGAGCTTTTGGTCAAATTAGGTAACAGATTATTGGATAACGGTAATAGACAAGATGCATTGACTGTCTACCTAGCTGCAAACTCCTTAGATAACGTAGCTGAGGTTTGGTTGAAGGAATTTAGTTCTAATGAAGCAAAAATTAAAGAATCCAAGGATTCCCAATACGAAGCTCACACTGAATGTTTGACTGAATTCGTTGAAAGATTTACTGTTTTTTCAAGATTTGTCGGTGCTGGGTCAAAGATTACAAATGAAGACTTGATAAGTAAGTTCCTAGAATTTGTTAACTTGACTTCTGCCTCTGGTAGTTTTGAATTGGCTTATAAATTCTTAGAAACTCTACCCGGTGATAATGAAGAAGTTAATACTGAAAAGGAACGTGTTGTGATTGCTTCTGGTAAGACCTTCAATAAACAACAACAGCCTAGAGCCAGTAAATACGGTTCTTTGATGAATTCACAAGTTCCTGAAACTTTTAATGCTAGCCCATCATTTGGTGGTCAAACTCCATTGCATAAGACTGTTTCAAATCAAACATTCCAACCATCTTATGGTGTTCCATTACCACAATCAGTTTCACCAGTTGTCTCTTCGCCAGCAGTTCAAGCTACAATACCACCAGCTGCAAACGCATATGCTACAGCTGCACATGGGGGTAACGTTGGACAAGTTACTGGTAGTAAGTATGCTCCACCTCCAGCATTAGCACCAGCTATTGGAGGACCTTCCTCTACTTCTAGACCAACTGGTCAAACACAATACCAAGCATTCCAATCTCCAGCTAATCCATATGCTACAACTGTTCCACCAACTCAACCAGTATTTGCTCAATTAAATGCTAATCCTCCAGCAAATGATACTGCTAGTATCCCTCCTCCTCCAATTACCAACGTTAAGTCTGGTCAAACACCTCATTTAAATAAAGATGCAAATGATGGTTGGAACGATCTTCCATTGAAATCAAAGGAAAAACCATCAAGAGCTAAACCAGTTGCTGTCTCTCCAGCTGCTTCAGTTTCACCAAACCAACAACCTCAAATGGGTGGCAGTTTCTTACCACCTCCTCCATTATCTAGAACAGCATCTAACATAGCTCATCCAGGTGCCTCATTAGCTCATGGTAAAACTCCAAGAAACCCATCTATTGGTACTCCTAAGATTCCATTGAATCCATATGCTCCATCTATGAGTAATGTTTCTTCTGGATCAGCAACCCCAGCATCCAACCCATACGCTCCTCCAACTAATTTACAGCAAGTAGATGGTAACTTATCATTGAACCAATACTCATCATCTGGTGGTAATGCCTTTGCTCCACCACCTCCAGCTGCTAAGACCCCGGTTGGTCCTCCACCTATTAATGCAAGAAAGAAGAGTCATGCAGAATCAGCAGTTGCAAATGCTGGTGACTTGTTGAGTTCAATCCAAAGTAAATCACAAGATTTCATCTCTCAACCACCGCTTCCAACATCTTCTCCTTCAGCTCCAGTTGCTGCCGCTGTTCCTGATTCAGCTGTTTCTGCTCCACCAAAGACCTCTACTGGCGCTCCTGTATCTGCACCACCAGCTACATCTCAACCTATCCCAGCCGAACAACAAGCCATTGTCGACTACTTCAACGCTGAAGTTGAACGTGTATCTTCATTGATTCCAAAAGAATATGCAAAGCAATTGAAGGATTGTAAGAAAAGATTAAAGATCCTGTTCGAACATTTGGAAAAACAAGATTTATTGACCCAACCAACAATTGATAAACTAAGCACCTTGATTTCATATTTGAAGGAAAATAAATATATAGAAGCTATGGAAACACATGTCGATATTGCCACAAACCATGCCCAAGAAGGTGGTAACTGGTTGACCGGTGTCAAGAGATTAATTGGTATCGTTGAAGCTACAAGCACTAACTGAGTTATTTTCTAAGCGACCATAAGACAATTTTAATATGATGTTTCATTAAATTTTTGAAATGGAAATACATAAAAAGTTTAGATAATTTCAAGATAAATATGTATATAATGTACAAGTTTTAATAATTCTGACATATAATAGAGATCCATAAAAAGTATTTTATCTTTTTGTAATTAACTTTTTGATCAGTTAGTTGTTCCTTACGGAGCAGAAAGTTTCTTGGCTTAAATTTATAAATAACGTCTAGCCCCAGTTTTTCCTAATTCAACCACAACCCAGATAAACGTTAACTAATTCTAATTCTAACTCAAGAGATGAGATTAATTTAAAAAAAAACAAGACAGAACAATTACCAAGATTACAGAATCATCCCATTAATAACAAATTAAACAAGATGTTATTTAAATAAAAAGTTCGAGGTGCCTGTTTCTCATGGAATCTCAATCAAAAATATACTTTCTTTTCCCTTGCAAATAATAAAGATAGATCCATTTTATACTCCAACTCCTCTTCCCAACCCATCCTTAAAGAATATAAACCCAATTGTAGTACGTCACAACAATACCATTGCTTAATTACATCACCCTTTGTCATATTCATTGTATCATCTATTGTCTTGTCATCATCACTTTTCATCATGTCCAATAGAAACATTGTTCGGCCAAATTATTACAGGAGAGAGCCTCTGAAAATTATTGGATGGGATTGATTATAAAAGGAAAAAATTACAAGATATCAAGCATTCTCTTAAATATATAAAAGTAGTTTCGAATTTATTTCAAGAAATTGTTTATGTTTTTGGATCTAGACTGTTATAAGATTGCTAAAGGAAGGTGGGGGATAAGGTTATGTTTAATAGAGAACTGTGAATCTACGTTATATTTGATTAGATGAAAAATCAGGAAACTAATGAAGCTGAGCTTCATTTTTGGTCACGATTGAGGAGGAATATAGTGGATATATTTCATGGAGATGATATGTTACATATACGGCAGAGGAAGTTAGATGATGAGTATGGGATAGAGGTTGTTAAGGATGAGCAGAATATATACTCTACTTTAAATCCCAATGTTCAGACGAAACATTCGTTACGTCTTGGAGATAATTTTGATAAGTTAACAGATAATGTAGAGATGAAATTGCAAGATAAAGATATGGAAGATAGTTCTAACAGTAATTCGGATCCTACACCTGCAGAAACTACACATAGGATAATTGATGATTGTTCTTCATATGATAATACTTCGATACTGTTTGGTGATCCGCCCCAACGACAATCGAATAGAGTTACAATTTTAGTAGGTTTTTTCGTTGCTGTGGGTGGATTTTTGTATGGTTACGATACTGGTTTAATTAATAGCATTGTTGATATGCAATATGTGCGAGAACACTTTTCGTCAAATCATGATAATTTTACTGCCGAGCAATTGGCTATTATTGTTTCTTTCCTTTCTTTGGGGACTTTCTTTGGGGCTTTAACTGCTCCTGTAATCTCAGATAGATGTGGTAGAAAGACAGTTATTATTCTAAGTACGTTGATTATTTTCCTTACTGGTAACACAATTCAAATCTCTTCAAATGGGGTTGTTTTATTAGTCATTGGAAGAGTGATATCCGGGTTTTCAGTTGGATTGATATCGGCAGTGGTTCCATTATATCAGAGTGAAGCTGCCATTAAATATTTAAGAGGTGCCATTATTTCAACATTTCAGTGGGCCATTACTTGGGGTCTACTAGTCTCAAGTGCAGTCAGTCAAGCCACATACACAATAGACAAAGCTGCATCGTATAGAATTCCGATAGGTCTTCAGTATATTTGGGCTTGTTTCTTAGGTATCGGTATGTTCTTCTTACCTGAGAGTCCAAGATATTATGTCTTGAAAGATAAGCTCGATAAAGCAGCAAGTTCTTTATCGTTCTTAAGACGTGTACCAGTTCATGATTCTGGTTTGCTGGAGGAATTAGTTGAAATTAAAGCTACATACGACTATGAGATGTCATTTGGTTCCTCAACTCTACTTGATTGTTTCAGATCCAGCAAAACCAGACCTAAACAAACATTAAGAATGTTTACCGGTATATTATTACAGGTATTTCAACAATTTTCAGGCATTAATTTCATTTTCTACTATGGGGTTAATTTTTTTAGTAGAACAGGAATAGAAAATAGTTACAGAATTTCATTAATTACTTATGCAGTAAATGTCGCATTTACCATCCCAGGTCTATTTTTAGTTGATCGTGTTGGTAGAAGAAATTTATTGTTATATGGTGGCATTGGTATGGCTATCTCGAATTTTATTATCGCTATTGTCAGTTTTGCTGATGAGCATGTAATAAATAATAGAGTAATGATTGCTTTCATCTGTATTTTCATTGTATGCTTTACTTCTAGTTGGGGTATTATAGTTTGGGTCCTTTCTGCGGAACTATATCCATTGGGTGTGAGATCAAAATGTGTTGCTATCTGTGCGGCATCAAATTGGTTAGTAAATTTCATTTGTGCATTTATTACACCTTATATTGTGAATATTACATCACACACGTATACAATTGGGCCAAGAATTTTCTTTCTCTGGGGAGCTTTGAATGCTGTTGGTGTTGTAGTAGTTTATTTTACTGTTTATGAAACGAAGGGGCTAACATTAGAAGAGATTGACGAATTATTCTCTGAATGCCCAAACAGTATATCATCTCCCAAATGGAATAAGAAGATAAGGGAAAGAAAGTTGGCTAAGAGGAATCAACACAATGGAGGTAAGATGAGAGACTATTACTACGAGAATAATGCCACACCAAATGTATTGACAAGTTCTATATTAGAAAATGAGTCTGAATTTCAAAATAGGAAGATTAAGCATATCAAGGATTTTGATGGAACATTTGCTATGTCAGTAAGTGAAGGTACTACAAAGATGGCCCAAAGTTGTCATGAAAGACAAGGAACTATGTCATCAACTACTGATTTTGATGAGTTTGCTACGAATACGGTAGATTTGGGTAATGGGTTTGCATTAAACCCATACAGTAGAGGCCCTCCTTCTATTCCTACGGATTCTAGTGATGAAAGTGATGAAAGCAATGAACCTGGAAGAGATACAACTGCTGCTACTAATAATAATGGCATTAATAAAAACAACAAAAACAACAACAACAATAATATTAATAATAATAATAATAATAATAATAATAAAAGTAATGACGATGATGACGATGATGACGATGATAACAGAAACAACAATAATAATTATAATAACATTCACATAAACAATTTGCATGACTATTCCAATTACCTTGGACAAGAAATTGATTACACAAGAAGTTTCGAGAGCACAACTACTAATCCTAATCTTTCTCGAGCTACGACAGCAAATCAAAGCATTTTTGAATAACCATTGTAACCATAGTATTAGATAATAAGGACTATCCTTTGAAGCCATGCAATTCAGTAGGATAGACGAGTCATTTTACAAGACATATGTATTTACACTAATTTTAGTTTTAATTAATTCTTTTCAAGTGAAGGTGGCAAAGAAATCGAAATAAAAGAATAGCTTATTGTTACGGTTTCCAAAGATTGGAGTCCTTCAAGGTAATAAAATAGTTTATATAGAAAAAATATTATGTATAAGACGTTAATTAACAATATTCTACTTAATAAAGGAAGAGAACTCTAAATAACATTCATTATTTTATTAATATGACGGTTAAGGCGAAATTAAATTTTCCAAAACTATTACACTATTAATAGTCACATGACCACCCAAAGTTAAAAGGAAAGGAGAAAATTTAATTACAGACAAAAAAGCCGATACGTTTCTTGATTAGGAAAAGGCAAGCAACACGGGCTATCTGTTGTATTGATTAATGTATGTGTGTGCATCTTAACCAGAATACCTATGTTTTAACCCTTTTAGGAGATACAGAATCAACATGTAGGAAACCTGTTCAGTCACTATCGAAGATAAAAGAACAAGAACAAGCACAAGAATATTAATATATACATCATATACAACAGTAAGTTAGCGGAAAGGTTCAATCGGGACCCTCATATAAAGGCATGATTTCTTCATCAAAAGTAAGAAGAACCACAACAGTACACACACACACATACGCATGCACATACACACACACTCTCTCTCTTTATCTTATCTTCTGCGTTGGCTTAGATCACCGGATCTAACTAGCGTCGCAAAATCTAATTATATAATATTAATAGTTGTATAACGAGCGAAAGAGCGAAGAGGACCGGTATAATACAATTTATACCTCGATATTACTTTACTTTCATTCCACCTCCAGCCAATTGTTCAAGAACAAACTGCTACTAAGTTCATATATTTCTAATTTTGATTTCAGATCGAGTCAGTTGTCTAGTCTTTGACAATGTTGTAGTTCTAGTTGTAGTTGTCATTGTATGGTCTTGCTGGACAAGGACTAGAAAATTCAACAGAAGAGTCGGAAAAATAAAATAAAAATGAAAGCGTTCGGGATTGATCCAAACGCGTGTTGAAATCTTCTTGTAATCAATTTTGAATTTTTGATTTGGGCCTTCAGGCTTTTAGGCTCTTTTCTGTTTTCTATTTTCTATTTTTCTTTTCTGAACAAAAAGTAAATACAACATAATTGAATCACTTAACACGAATGATCATGTATTGTGTTTTGTAGATTTTTTACCTCGTTTCTTTTGTTTTGTGTTTTCGCATTTTCGAAATCTCTCCCGTTTCTTTTTTTGTTTATTCGAACTCGTGGAATTTATCCTGTGGTAAAAAGAAACGACAAAAATAAAATAAATCACAACTTTTTTGGCAAAATGGCATAGAAGAACCAGACACACATACATATATCTACACTAAACTTACACTAACAAGCTCATACTACATACAAAATCAACATTTTTTTAGACGAACAAGTATTGGTATACTTTCCATTTTATTCAAGTGGTGTAACAGGACCAGACTGATTCTTATCGTTGCTGTTGTCTGTTGTTGTTGTTGTTGTTGTTGTTTTCTTGTTCACACTTCTTTCTACTTACTCATACAATTTTTACACACATAAGTTGTAACTTTCTCTAATGTGCCATATTTGAACAGGTAATATTTATATTTAAATATATACGTTTGATATATATTTTGTAAAATGTTTTTTTTTCTATTAGTTTTTTTCTATTACTATGTATGCATTTATTATATATATATCTTTTTTATTATTTGTTATATATATATATTTACTCTTGTTTTTTTTAACCTACGTTTTATTTATTTCTAGTCATAATTGGTTATATACTATCTGAATCTTGTGCTTTCTCTCTCATAACTCAGCCAATACCTTTGTGACCTTTGGTGTTAAAAAGAGTATGTTCCAATTGAATGATTTTACGATCGTTTTTATCATATAATTTATTTCAGAATGTTTTTATTTTCTTTCATTGGCCTGGATCATGGTGAATATAGAAATAGTTTGGTGAATATAAAACTGTTGATTTGATCTCGTGTGAGAATAGAACTGTTTCCAGATTATACACTTGGCGTACTGATCAATTTTAATATACTGAACTTCACAATATCATTTTTTTTTTAGTTCTTTTTAGTTCTCTTTTTTTCTCTACAGCTTTTTCTCTGAATTCACGAAGAAAAATTTAATAGTGGAAAAATTGGAAACTGAAGAAAAAAAAGTAAAAAGAAAATTTTGTTATTACCATACTAATTGTTAAAACACCTGTTGTATAACTCTTATTCACCTTAACAATTATTTGTTGGTTAAGGATAGATCCAAGAAAGAATAAAATAAAAAGTGAAATAAATTTTTGATACTATTAGATTATTTGTTGTCTTTGTTCTTTTATATTTGACATTTTACTAACAATATAAACCAATATATCTGTTTTGACTGTTATAAATTTTGTGATTTAGATAGTCTCCAAGGAAAAATATAGAACTATACATACAATTTTACAATGGGTATTTTTGCATCAAAATTGTTCAGTAACCTCTTTGGTAACAAAGAGATGAGAATCTTAATGGTTGGTCTAGATGGTGCTGGTAAGACCACCGTTTTATACAAGTTGAAATTAGGTGAAGTTATTACTACTATCCCAACCATTGGTTTCAATGTTGAAACTGTTCAATACAAAAACATTTCATTTACCGTTTGGGATGTTGGTGGACAAGACAGAATCAGATCTTTGTGGAGACATTATTACAGAAACACCGAAGGTGTTATCTTCGTTGTTGATTCCAACGATAGATCTCGTATTGGTGAAGCCAGAGAAGTTATGCAAAGAATGTTGAATGAAGATGAATTGAGAAACGCTGTTTGGTTAGTTTTTGCTAACAAGCAAGATTTGCCAGAAGCTATGTCTGCTGCCGAAATTACTGAAAAGTTAGGTTTACATTCTATCAGAAACAGACCATGGTTCATCCAATCTACTTGTGCTACTTCTGGTGAAGGTTTATACGAAGGTTTAGAGTGGTTGAGTAACAATTTGAAGAACCAATCTTAGATTAAATATTAAAAAAAAATAAAAACAGAATTTAATTTAATTTAATTAATTTAATTATTAGATTGGAATAATAAGCCGGTTATCTTATATATATATTATCTTTAGATGAGTTTGTTATCTCTGTTAGTTAACTATCACAACATTAAAAAGATTTAAAATGTTTAAATGAAAAATAAATAATAGTATAATTATAAAATGTATATTGTAAAAAATATACCTTAAATGTATAAACTCAGGACGATATCGTAGTCAGCAGTATGCCAATACTAACGAAACAAGATATGACTTTCCCCCGTGACACCCGCCTTAATCTTCTAGAACAACAAACTATCTATTAATACCATTATTTAATTTTAAATGGATGGGTTCTCTTTGATTTGAAATGATTCCTTAGGTATTGTATTTATCTTTAATAATGTCTTCAAAGCAATAATTGTAATTAAAGAAACTACAATTACTAAAATTAGCAGTAATTTTCTATTAATGATCTTCTACTATGATTCAAACCAAAGATTAAAAAAATCATATAAGCTGAAGTTATAAAAGTGACTACACAATCTGTACATCGCATATAAAAATGAATAAGACCTTCCATCTATACACCGCATAAATATGGTGTGTTGATTACGTCCCATGAAAGACAACATTCACCGACAAAAACTTCATTTTCATCTCAAAGCTCAGATGCAATAAATTCACGTCTTTTTTCTGAGAAAATAAAGGAGATTCAAAAGAAAAAGTCAATAACTGAACCATCCTCCATTTTGTCGTGTATCGTGATAGACGCAACTTTTCTATTGAAATTTCATGAAAAAGTTTCAAAATGGTGAACTTGCAATAATTCAAACGGTTATGCCTATCTATTGTACGGAATAGTAAGCTCATCTACTATCAATCCATAGTTAGTTGGTTAGTTAGTTATTATTCAACTGTCTCTTCTAGTCTCTTCACTTCTCTTCTCATCTATATCCAATTAATTTTCCAACTTCCTTGTGTCGAAACCCAACCCATCAGCATCAACAACACAATTGCGATGAATTGGTACTTTGTAATATGTGTTTTGCAAGCATTACTACCTAAATAATTAATACATCTTGGTGATATAATTTACATACCATTAATATAATAGCTTGGTTTATAAATTTTATAAGTTTTTTAAAATATTGTTATTTCAAATAGACACAGAAAGACAAGAGTATTCAAAATGGTATGTTAACAATAAGATTAAAACGTTAAGATTAACGATAAATGCATCTATATGTGGTGATAAGTTATTTCAAAAATGAGAACAGGAGAAAGCATATTTATTTATTAGATGGATAACGTATTGGAAAGAAATGTTCTACTTAAAGTCTGTCTTTAATAACCTACAATGAAACCAACATTTTGTAAGATTCATCAATATCCATTATCAATGTTAAGACTTAAAATCGAAAATGAAAATTTTTTAATGAGATGAGGAATAATGATAACATTCGGAACTCCTAAATCAAGTGAACAGTAAAGGAACCATATTTTGCATATATTAGTAACCTTAAATTTACAATATTTATGAATCTAAGATGTATGAAATATACATCAAGTTCTGGCTCCATTTTATGTTTCATGTTTTACTAACATTATTTATTTCTATCTATGTTATATTTTATTAATAGGCCGGTGTCAAAGCTTACGAACTAAGAACCAAGTCCAAGGAACAATTGACCTCTCAATTAGTCGACTTGAAAAAAGAATTGGCTGAATTGAAGGTCCAAAAATTGTCCAGACCATCTTTGCCAAAGATCAAGACCGTCAGAAAGGACATTGCCCGTGTCTTAACTGTCATCAACCATCAACAAAGAGAAGCTGTCAGACAATTATACCAAGGTAAGAAATACCAACCAAAGGATTTGAGAGCTAAGAAGACCAGATCTTTGAGAAGAGCTATGACCAAATTCGAAGCTACCAGAATCACTGAAAAGCAAAGAAAGAAGCAAATTGCTTTCCCACAAAGAAAGTACGCTATCAAGGCTTAAATCGGTAATTAGATTAATTAATTATATATTATCATTTTATATCTAATCTGTTTACATTGTATAGTCTCAAGTTTTAAAAATCTCATTTAATATTATCTATTAATCATTAGATATCATACTCATATCTCTTTTTTATCTTCTTAAAATGACTAGAATATTACTAACTATATATAAATAATACCACTATATATAAAGCCCACTAGAGAGGCTAAATCTTACCTAGAGTTTTTTTCTGCCTTTTTTTTATTCTTGAATTCTGTAATTCTATTTTTCAAGTCTTCATCTGGGATAACTTGTTCAAGCTTTAGCGGCATTCTATTAAACGGATCAGTAGAGTCACTTAATAAATGTGCTTTGATTGTGCTACGATCAATAGTAACCTTTGAAGTTGGTAAAATGACTGGATCTTTCATAATTGTATACATTAATGGATCCAAAAATTCATCAGGTGCATCACCATATTCTTGTTCTTCCTCTTCTTCCTCAATTTTACGAGCCTCTGCGTTATTCGCAAATTCTAATAATTTATCACAAAATGTATCTGTCACCAACCCTGTCTTCCTTCCTAAAATATGAACAGCACGTTCAAAGAACTCCTTGTTAAATGATCTACCATCTCTAGCTACAGCGGATACAAATGCTTCCTCCCCTGATAAATGAATATAAACTGTACATAGAGCTTTTAGAAGAGATTTCGGATCAAATGAGTATTTTTGTGGGTCTTTGACTTTTAAATCACCACATTTGGGGCCAACTAAGGATTCTAAATTGTGATCAAGCATACTTGCCAATCTATCAACAATTTCAGGAGTAACAAATGCATTAGGGATGTCCTCTGTATAAATTTCGAACAACATCATAGATTTAGCAGCCAAACCACAAGATGATTTTGCTTGTCTCTCTGCAGAAGCTAATTTATTTTGTAACTCTGTATCGTCTTCCTCTCTTGCATTAGGTATGCCTTTTGCTCTGTTGTCAATCTCCAATTGAATATTGTGCACCTCTGCCAAGTTTGTTAAACCTTCATCTAACAAGAATGTCAAGTCATTTAACATACGTGCAACAAACCTGACAAAGAAGTCAGCATTGTTCTTGGATTGCCAAATCAATTGCTTTTTGTATAGTGGAACTCTGTGGTATAATTCCTCCAAGATTATAGAGATACTATATCTGCTGTTAAATTTATCATAAAATTGTGATGATGAACCAGTCTTTTCAACGATGACATAAAAGTCAAGCAAAGCGTATAACAAATTCTTTGAAACTAATTCATTATGCTCAAAAATTTCCATCATAAACCCTGGTGAATTATCAGTCAATGACATGGCACCGACACTAAATAGTTGTACCAATTTACCTTTCAAATGTGGGTTTTGAACCTAATTTTGGGGCAACGCAAAACCATAGTACCAAATTCTACAAATGATTGTAGTCTGGAGTTTCTGAAAATTGGTGAGGATGTGTATTGAGAAATATAGAGTGAATAGTTTATTGGACCTTCTACAACAAATTCTGGGTAATATTTAAATGGAATAGGTGCATGTTCTCTTAAATATTCAGCATTATCTACATTTTCGACACCCACTTGATCAGGAATCAATGGTAAAGTAATTGGTTTAAATGGGAATTCATGAGAAGGATCAATTACTCTAATAAAGAAGGTTGAAGCACCACAAATGAAATCGAATACTTCTAACTGGATATTCTTATTTGAGAAAAATCCTTGTAATGAACTTTTGATACTTTGTGAAATCATTAAACTTTTTTCCATCTGTTTCAATTGCATTTGAGCAAAAGATGCAAACATTGGTTGGGATTGTGATAATTTTTTAACTCTTTCAATTTCTTGTTTCATCTTTTTAATCTGTGGAGTGATCTTCTCGTCGTATAATAGGGTACCGCCGATACCATAATGCAAATAAGTTAATGTCATGAAAAAACAATCTGATATGAAATTTGGTTTACTGTTTTCATCTTTTTTGTTATCGTCATAAAAGCTATCAGCTTCTTTGAAATCCGAATTTACTCTTGTTTCACCTGATAAATCAATAAATAGACTTAAATTATTGAAATAATTAACATCAATTTTATCTATTTTTTTATAGGAGACATCCAGGAAAGGTTGGGAGAATCTGACTAAAATTAAAGTAATATTTGACATAAATGCGTTCGAAGCCAATTTAGCTGGATTTGAATGGTCACCTCTACGTAAATGATTTTTGTTTACAATTTGACCAAAATATGCCATAATATCATTACGAGACTCTACGGATCCACGAATAATTTTATCTATTATGAAGAATAATCTTTCTAATATGACTTTATGCTCACTTTGCAATGATTCATGAATCATATTAGTTTGTTGTTGTGAACGCTCTAAATAATCCCCATAATTTCTTATTGAGACATTTGGATTTAATGGAGATAATGCTAGAATTGGACCTAAGATGGTTAACTTCTCGAATTGGTTCGATTTACAACTAAAATCTGCGAAGAATTTATCGATTTTGGTGAACACAGCAGCAATTGGTTTAAAATTGACGAATATTTCGAAGATGCTTAGGGTATTGTTATAAACAGTTGCATCGTTTAGATCAAAATATTGTAATTCATTGGTGACATAATTCAAAAGTGATGGGAAGAAGATGTTCAAAAGGTCTAATGACGAGTTTTCGATAGTTGATCTTTGAATAATTTGGAATAAGAAATCTGTAAAATTATCAAATTTTGATGATAACAATAATTTTATGTAAGAATTGTAATTATCGTTAATACAGAATCCTTCGACTTGTAAAGAGACCAAACCATAACCAATAATTAATCTGTCTATTTCGTTTAAAATCTCTAATATTGGATTATTATTTTTATTTAGTCTCTTCTGTTGTTGGGAAGATTTGTAACAATCATTCAAGTAATCTAAGTGATTTTCAATTAATTCATTTTCAGTCAATTGATAAAGTAAGATTTCATCGATATTATTAATTTGGAAATGATCACCAGTGAACCCATCCAAATTAATAAAAGTATAATTATTAGGGTTATTTTGAATTGGTGATACTTTTAAAATATCTTCGATACTGGACATTTGTTAATTGATAAATCTATTCTATTCTCTTGTATAATATTTATCTATTGAATCTATCTGATGACAAATGGAGAAGGGTAGAGAAATAGGATATATATAAATTAGTAAATGTATTATTAAAATATAACTATCACAATTTAAGCCTATTCGGAAACTAGAAAGTTACGTATTGGACAGGAGAATCAGTGGATATCTCTCGAGGATGAAGGTATGGTGTAAAAAAGCCTGATAACAGTTATGAATACCCCGTTCGATGGTCAATTATTAAATTAAGTTTGGTGATATTTAAGTGCCATGTATTCTCTATATCTATGTGCGTATATAGATATATATATATATATAGAAATTCAAATTATTAATTATCATTTAAGGAAAGCACATGCACACGTACACAATGATGATTGTGACATTGACAAAAATGGTAGACACGTGATAGTCACATGATGTTAAATATTTTCCCTCGAAATTTTTAATTAAATAAGCATGACATAACTACAATGAGACCACCCAAACGTAGAACAACGTAATACAAGAAACGCATTGATGCTGAAATTAGAAACAATAAATAACAACTGATCAATGCATAGTCAAGAGAGACAGATCTATTCACAACATGTCCTTTTAAAATGGTAAAAGCATAGACACATGGATACACAGACACATGGACATACAAAAATACAGGAATACAGACACACAGACACACAGACACACAGACACATATAACTCTTATATAAAGAAGAGACAACTCAAGTTGTTACCCTTCTTGTCTGACAGTTCCTCGTGATTCTTAGAGTTACTTTCAATTTTAAGTTGTAGTTGTTAAGTAACCAACTCTGTTGGATTACCCTTTAAGATATCATCAGCAGTCAGTCAGTCAGTGTGTCCATATCATATCGTATCTTACCGTATCGTAACCTCAAGCAAGGCAAGGTAAGGTAAGGCAATGTGAGGTAAAACGAGACAAATTCAAGACTAAACAACACAACCGTCATATTCTAAGCTATATCCATCTTCCATAATATCCTTATACTCTCACTTGTGTATCTTCCATCTCTACCGTTTTTCGAAACTAGATCACTTTACAACTCAAGAATGTCATGTAATGCAATCTGTTGTTATTGTTGAACTGTTTGGTCTCCTAGTTTACAGCTTATAGCTGATAGTTTCTAATCTGTAGCTTTACATATATTCCCTCTTGATTTAGTTGTCTTCATATATATACGTTCATTCTTAAACTTAGCTTTGAATTTAGATTTCCATTTCCAATTGAACTGAATCGAACTGGATTTCAAGTGTTGTTGTGACAAGATTTAGATTTTTCTATTCAATCTTTTACTTTTAACATAGCTTTGTTTTAACTTGGGTTTTTCACAAGTTTTCGGTTCTGTATCTCTCTGTTTGTGTGTATCTAAGTCCAAGTGTGCTTATTGTGTTTAATCTAGATCCGTCTCTCTATTTGTTCTGTACTCATTTTGGATTTTATCACCAATTTGTGTATTCTTCTAAAGTGATCGATCGATTGATTGATTGATTGATTAATAGTTATACTATACTTAGTTTTGGTTCAGGTTCTTCCTTTTCCTAGATTTTAGTTTATTATATACTTGTTGTGTTGAACTTTACATCCCTCTTCCCCCCCTCTCTCTCTCTTCCTTCTCCTCCCCCCGTCCCCTTCATTTGTTTGAATCATTATATCAGCTTATTCCTATTTAGGTTCTTTAATTTGATATTCCATTCTCATTCTTTTGAAGTGCTGCGTTTAGATATCATATCTCTCCTTGGTGAGTTTTTGGCTTAATATACTTTTACATAACTCATTCGTTATAACTTTGGCATTGGCTGTAAGCATTGTTTTGGTGTTGAGTAAAGTATATCAATTGTCATCGTCGTCTATATATACTTCACATATATATTCATATATGTCTAAGGAATTATAAAGTGATTGCAATAGATATCCAAGAGAATATTCGAGTTATTAAGGAAGATTCATTGATAGTATTATATTGAAGAATAATTTTATTTTTTTGATTTTAAGATGACTAATAATAATGAAACCAATAACAATCCAACTCCAATTCCTAATGAGCAGGTTGATCAAAATATTAATTTAACCCCTGCCATGTTAACGGCACTTTTCCAACGACCCTATGATCGCCAATTCGTTATAGATTTAGAAGTATCGATATTAGGTTTTATAGATTCAAATGCCTTATCTTATGAATTGAAACCAATGAATTCATATTATAGATTACTAGCTCATCAAATAGCAGAATATCATAATCTACAACATACTTTGGCAAGATCTCAAGATAAATGCTTGATCATCTTTAAAGGGGAAGGGTTTAAAAAAATTACAAATAAACCTCTATTACAACATATACAACCTTATCTAGCTGGACCTCATCCGCCTATAATACAGATGTCAATACCACCACATCAACATTTTTATCCTGAATCACCAAATCAAATTAGTAATCATAATATGAATAATGCAAATAATAATACAAATAAAAAGTTTAAACTATTGAAGAAGGATCAATCAACATCTTCCATCAATAGTACTGATAATAGTGTGGATCAGGAATTTGAAAATAATAACTCTGTTAAAGAATCATATAATCAAATTGATCAAGATGATAATAGTAATAATAATAGTAATATAAATCTAGAACAAGATAGAACTGAAAGAGAAAATGAATACGAATTACGCAAGAAGAAAATATTCGAAGTTGATAAGACTGATGACGAAGATGAAGATGAAGATGAAGATGCTAATGAAAGTGAAGATAATGATAATGAATCAGATCTGGGAAATGAATCCAATGTCCCTTCAACTCCTGATAGAACAAATAGAGATGAAATTGAAAGACATTCAAGTTCTTCCTATGGAAGTTCAGGTGATTCTCCACAACCTCATCAATTCGAAACTTCAAGATACCAGTTCGAACAACATAATAAAAGTTCTAAATATAATAAAAGATCAAATTCCAATAATTATTCCTCTAGAGGTCAAAATAATCATTATAAAGGTTATAATAAATCACATAACAAATATGGGTATAACAATTTGAACAATAATTCACCTATGCCTTTCAATTCTTATAATATGCCTCAAATGGGATATCCAACACCTCAAATGCATTCAGGCTCAGGACCTTTCCCAATGATGTACCCTGGTTCAATTCCCATTGATGGTCAAAACAGGTTCATGCAACCACTAATGTATGCATCAATGGGTGCTGGTCACTCCAATGCAGAATCTCCTATGGTGCCTCCATATGTTCAATATCCTTATCAAGTTCAATATTATCCATTTAATTCAATGCCTTCACAAAATATGCCATACTTCCAGTATTCATCAGTGAATGATAAAGATAATAATTTTTATGGATATCAGCAAAATGCAGGTGTCAATGGTAATAACAGTAATAGGAAAAAGAATGGAAATAGCTATAAATCTAAACAAGTGACTGAACCTGTTTCTGAAGGCACAAGAAAAATAGTTAGTGCATCTGATAAAGAAAGTATG
>NW_001834633.1:0-75770 GCF_000150035.1 Vanderwaltozyma polyspora DSM 70294
AAGTTTTCAAGACTAATACATCATCGAATTTCATAACAATAAAAGGTATTCCAAAAGGGTTTAGGATAGGACATAAATAACCTTTTTAAAAAATTTTATTGGATTTTGTACCCCGATAAGATGATGTTCAATGGGATCTGAAAAAAATTATTTAAAATAGTTGTTTTTTTAGGTGAAATTTACATAAAAGGTGGAAGGACATTGATAAGTTAAGATGCCATTTCCAGAAGATTTTGCAGTAGAACCGTTCATGGACAAACATGAGACTAATGCACTTTTCAATTTGGGTGAAACTTGCTGTTATTCTTTATCATTAGATGAAATTGAACAGCTTTCAGGGAATAAGTTCAATTTTAATACCAAGACAAGGTTATCCTATGGTGCAATAAAGGGATCTGATGAATTACGTACTTCAATTGCAAGTTTGTATGGCCCAGATTTTACTATGGATGATATTTTATTAACTAATGGTGCAATTGGTGCTAATTTTTTGGCTTTTTATACTCTTGTTGGTGCAGGTGATCATGTCATCTGTGTCGAACCAACGTACAGCCAACTATACAGTGTCCCCGAAATGTTTGGTGCTGAAGTGGATTTATTAACTTTAAAAAAAGAGGATGACTTCTTGCCAAATTTACAAACACTTAAATCCATGATCAAAAATAATACTAAATTAATTATTATCAACAACCCTAACAACCCACTGGGAAGTGTCATTAAAAAGGACCTGTTAAAACAAATATGTAAATTATGTGAGGAAAATGACATTTACTTACATTCTGATGAAGTATATAGACCAATTTTCCATTCACTAGAAGATGAAATGGTTCCTCCAAGTGCTTGTGAGCTTTATAGTAAAGCCATCGTTTCTGGATCCATGTCTAAAGCTTATTCAGTTGCTGGTATTAGATTAGGATGGTTAGTGAGCAAAGATAAACAATTCTTGAGGGATGCAGCATCAAGAAGAGATTATAATATGATATCCGTTAGTATGATCGATGATCAAATTGCACAATATGTTTTAGATAATCGCGAATATGTCATCAAACGTAACTATGAGTTATGTTTAAATAATTTCAGGTTATTAAACGATTTTATGGATGAACATAGTGATAAATTCGAATTTTATCACAAGCCAACTGCTGCCACCGTTTGTTTAGCTAAAGTCAAAGGAGTTAATGACACAATGAAATTTGCGACATTTCTTGCTGAAAAATATGGCGTATTAGCTGTACCAGGTGAAGCATTTGGTGTCCCAGGTACCATTAGAATCGGATATTGTAATTCTGAAGATGATATCAAACTAGGTTTAAAACACTTGGCAGATGCTTATATCGAATGGTTAAAAATTATGTAATTAATGCTATTATATCTACAAAGTCTATAAACTCTTATAAAAGAAATCATACAATCCAATGTCAGCCTGCTTTGAATTTTGAAGTTGGTCTTTATCAAATGATAATGAATAAAAGTCTCTTGATTCTATAATTCGTAATTCCATATCTTTCATTTTACTTGCAACACCGATAACAGATTTGAGATCTTTTGGTGCATACTTTTTGGTTAATAATAGTACATTATGTACCACATTTAATACTTCATTGATCTGAGTCTTGAAGGAAGATATATTTTTTCCAGAACTTGATGATTTAGAACTGGCGTTAAACTTGTAAAGCCTGTCTAAAAGCAATGCTGAGAATAGGTCACCGACACCCGTGAAGTAGGATTCAATTAATGGAACTCGGAATACCAGTGGTTCATGGTCTCGTAATGAAGCCACACAATATACGTTGTTTGAATCATTAAATAGATTTGGCATACATGATGTCAATACTACCATGGGAATAGTACGATGTAGCTTTGTCAATGCTGATTTAAGTTCTTCAACAGTGCTAATTTTCTCACCATGCAGAATTTCAAATTCGAATTGATTGGGAGTAATGATATCAACTAATCCATCAGACTCTAAAGCTATTCTCTTATACTCTGGGATAACATCTTCATCCACATATAACTGACCTTCATCGCCCATAACAGGATCCATCAACCAAATTGCATCGGGGTTTGACTTTTTGAAGTTTCTATAATTCAATCCAACACATCTTACAGACTCCTTATTAGGTAGATAACCTGATAGAAATGCATCATAATCATATTGGAAGGTACTGAACAATCCACTTAATATATCATTCAATTCTTTTTCGGATGTAACACTACCAAAAACTTTATCCATTCCATAGCCTGTATGATTAGAAAATTGAACACTATTACAACAATCAACATCCCATCCTAGACATTGCAATGGGAAAGTAGCTGCCTTGTTCCCAACGTATCCATGAACAACATGAGATTGCGTTGCTAATACTCTTGGCATTGTATTAACTTCTGAATTTATTTCTTTGATGTATTCTTCAAATGAATCAGAAGTTTAGTTAAAGATACCCTTCAATTAAACCAGGATAATCTAATACAAGTTTAAGCAATACAATTCCAATTCAACAGAGCAATCAATCGTTAAAACGATTCTTTTATCCATATCTTACTTGACTCATCATGTTAGGTATGATTGATTAGTGTGCAACTTTTCATCGCGATATCGATTGCTATATTTCAAACAATTGAAAGAACTTCAAAGGATTTTGCATAAATTGTAAGAATAAGCTACAACAATGATACGCAACTTTTGATATTCTCTCTTTAATTTTGATCCAATTGATTGTAGATCTCATTCTTTGACTATATCCTTAATTATGAGTAAGTTCCTATCTTCTCCTTTGATTTCACAAGAGTACTTAGGAAATTGATGGTTATAAAACTTAATAATTGTACCAATAACAATAATGATCTCTTTACATAAGAACCATATTTGTAATTCGAGAAGGTTGATATATTCATAGAGATTCCATCATTGATTTGTATTTTGCAACGAGATTTGTAGAGACAGATTAACCATCTCTTCATTTATATATATATATATATTGGGTTTAGTAAAGACTTCTTTTATATTTAATCAAGTCTTGATCAACTATGCAATGACAATACGGTGACGTTATTAGTCTGTCATCAAGATTCTTTTTCTTTTAAAAGACAAGTAAACTTAACATTTTTATGTTTTATAATTAATTTTATGTAGTTATAGTGGTTCCATCAATTATAACATCAACTTTTTATCTGTTGCTTTAACCTATTACATCTGATGTTACCTACTTGAACGAAGTTACTACTATTCCTTCTGACATGATCATTTCAATATATAGGTAATGAATTAGGAATTGTAAAAACTGGGTATACTGATTGTTGCTTCAAAATAGATGTATTTTCAAATGTAGTTGATGTAATCAGGACTATATATATATATGAATTCAACCAATTGATCAATGTCGTCTTTAATCGTGTTAGTGGTATGATGAAACATACTAACTTTAATATGGTAGAATCAATTTTGAAGACTACTGTTATATCATAATTCCAACATATTATTATTATCGAGTAATATTTTACCTTTTCAATTAAAAAGATATCGTTATTTTAATGATTTTTCTTTTGCTGTCGCCAACATATATTACATACCAATTTTTGAATATTTTTATTTTAACCCAGGTTTTCAAATGAAATTAATTGTATTCCCAATCGAATACAAGATGTTCATTAATGTCCATTAAATCCTTTAATTCAAAACATTCAAGGAAGTACTCATAGCCTAGTTAATGTTCCACCCTTTAAGATAATCACTAGAGCATTGAACTATAAATATAATATTTTATTTACATTGATAGGGTGGTCCAATGAAACCTTCAATGACACATTGAATTTGATAAGATATTATTTAATCTATAACAAGAAGTCTACACTAATGAATAATGAAAACATGATTACAGAAGCTTCTTGAATGACATTTGTGATACCATCTCAAGATTGTTTCAAGTAGGTTTGATGTAAATGAAAAAAAAAATATCACTAAAGAAAAATCTTAAAGTCGAATATCTGCCTCCTCTAGCAATTGAAGTTGTTACACAATCGAATTGAAGTGCACATTGTTAGGGATTAAAGACACCTCAGAAGTGATTACTGGTCCCTATAGGCAACACGGATTAACATCAACAAGTTGTCTTCACGAATAATCTAACCATCTGATTAAACTTAAAAATAATATTCTCTTTTGCATTAACTAGAACAAGCGGGTGAATCAACTAGGCAAAGGGGTAATATTTTCAATCATTTTAACATTCGAACCTGTAATATTGATCAATCCTCTTTTAGGAATGTGAAAATATTGATATAACTAATCCATCACATTATCTTCAATAAGTTTGTTGATTCATTGTTGCAAAGAATCAGTTATAATTGATAAAATCGATAAATTTGTTCGAGATGTCATTGAAGATGTATTCGAGAGTGTGTATTTGTCCTACATCCCTCCCACATCCCCCACTCAACTATTATGTGTAGTAAAATTGAATCAATTGGCAATCATTAGGCCACAAGGAATCTTTTATATTTGTTCTTGTTTGGTTTCTTGATTTAAGATGGTTCTACCCTCTTGCATTCCCCAGCGTAATTAAATTAGGAATCCTCGAGAAACAATGTTATTATTATGATTAGTATATTGGGACTATAGATGTAACATCGACATATCTTGATCTACACAGATGATCCCAACTTCGTTAAGATGTTTTTACAATGGTATCTCATTGTTACATGTGAATTTAGCTTTAATTAATAACGTCTAAATAAGCATATTTATATATATATATATATATATATATGCTTAATAAATTATTTAGACAATATCTAATTAGATCCTGTGTCATTGGAATTTATAGAGGCTTTAGATACCTAGGGGACCTTTAGCTGAGTACAAGAAACTAATTCTTATCGATTGGGAGACGGTACTAATGATGTTAATTGTAAGACGCTGTTGGTTCCCTCCCGATGATATTATAAACAATAACTATCATTAGCTTAAAATCAAGACTTAATCCCTATTAATTGAAGGCCAATGAAGGGGATATAAGATTGAATCAAATTGAGTTATATCTACTTCCTGTACATAGCAATCATTGGGTTATTTTCCATTTCATTGTTAATAGATTTGTGTTTTTTTTTGTATTATTTGCATCATTGTCATCATTTTATATATTCTTATTTTAGCATGTATTATAATAAATATTATAACAATAAATTCCACTTTTTACTACGTTTTATATCAAAACCTTTTTAGCTTATATAAAGTAAGAAGTTTGCATATAAACTGATTTACTCTTTTATAATGAATATTAAATTGTCAATTATGAACATGACAGTTATCGATAAGGAACTAGTTGAAGTAGCTTCATCTAAAAGAATTTTTGTATAATCTTGCGAAATTGCTTGTATAACATTATATAAAATGTAATTGATAATATAAATCTATTTATAATTGATATTGAACTTTGTAATGGAGGGATATATGCAAAATTTTAAAGAACCATATTTTTTAGTTTTAAATTAATAATCTTTGAAAACAAAAAATATATCAACCTCTTGTAGCCCACCTTATCGAATTTATATTAATATGCATTATGAATAGCAGCTAAATCATTTTTAGCTTCTATTCAGTAAATATTTTAGTAGTCCTCTATCATTAATTTTAATTATTCATTTGATAAACTGTATTTAGAACTCTTACAATTACCAGTTAGAATATTCTTTGGGAAGCTATAACCAGCTTCTTCCCAACTGGTCAAATTAGGATTATGATAAGCGTTCAAATGGCTTTCAATATAATCATAAGTTGGATGACTATCTGGATCACAATCAATATTGACTGCGTTAGAAGGTTGATATAAACGAACATAATCAATTGACATTGTAACTGGGAAATAAATCGATTGCCAATCGATATAAGCCCAATTGTTAGAGATACCTAAATTCATGATAATCGACATTGGTTCTCTAGAGATATATCTCCAATCAATGTTACCATTTGGATGCAGTGCCTTCGAATAAATGGTAAATGTTGGTACGTCACCGACAAACCAACGCAAGTAACCATTTTCTTTGTCATTCAAATATTCAATAGCGTATTTCTGATAATAGCCACCTTCTGGTCCAAACTGGTACCAAGTGGTATTCAAAGTAGTAACAGCAGAAACAGCTTGTTGTAGAGGACCACCGCAATAGGAGTTCATTGTAGTTGTAGTGAAATTATAAATCTCAATAAATTCATAATCTGGAATATACCAAACATCAAATGGCGCAATTTGTAAAGATTGAGAAGCAACACCAACTCCTATGGTTGTATCAGCTTCAGCTTCTAAAATATCAATTTCTGGAGCACCTCTACCTGTACCCTGATTTGGATGATCTTCTCCATCACAAGTACAAACACTTAATCTTTGACCAGGCAAATAGGAGATACCATCAAATGAACTTTGATTTGGTGTAATACCAGCATCACAACCTTCATAACTATATGGCCATAAACCTTCTGTAGAACCTAAGTAACCTGGTCTTGCAAGGTTACCCATTGTCCATAAACCTGGCCACAACCCAGTGACACGACCATAGTTTGGTAAATTGGCAGAGACCTCTAAAGCACCTTGAGTAAAACACATTTTATTCCAACTTTGAACCATACCTGATCTATAGTACAGATCATGATTTTTAAAAGCGTCCATTCTTAATTTCAGAGTACCGTTTTTAGTAGTGACAGCATCTGGAGAATACCATTCCAAATCCTTTGTTGCATCATAGTGAATATCAGGAGCAGTCCAGAATTGGTCATCACCATCATAGAAAGTTCTTCCTTCAGCGTTAAATTCATCAGAGAATACAAGTTTCCAACTTGAACCATCTTTGGCGGTTCTTGTCTTAGCAGTAGAAGGTGTATCTGGATCAACCAAAGAGGTTCTAATACTAGCTAGTTGTGGGTATTGGTATGCTGTTAGGTAGTCAGTAACGTTTCTAGGGGCAGGTGAAGTATGATCTATAACACCTGTGAAAGTTACAGCAGGTAGAACGATAAAGATGAATATACCAGCCATA
This sequence comes from Vanderwaltozyma polyspora DSM 70294, assembly GCF_000150035.1. NCBI lineage: Eukaryota > Fungi > Ascomycota > Saccharomycetes > Saccharomycetales > Saccharomycetaceae > Vanderwaltozyma > Vanderwaltozyma polyspora. The sequence goes on from NW_001834633.1 coordinate 7,027, forward strand.
AATAAAAAAATTATACCTACCCAACCACCAGCTGATCTTTTATCCATGTGTTTGAAATCTTCAGAGAATCTTTTTCTGTCCAATCTTGCTTCTTCTTCAGGATCAGGATTGTGTAAGTAATCGTCATCTTCTTTCTCGTCGATGTGTAAAGGGAAAGAAGTTGCTGGATAACCACCAAATGGAGAGAAATCTTGTTCAGGAACGAATGGATTTGAAGATGACAAGAAAGATGAGTTTGAGACCATTCCTGGCGAACTTGAGTATGCTCTTTGGCTACTGCCATTACCGTTTGGGTTAGGAGTTCCCATTGCTAAAGATCTGTTACCTGATTGAACCTGTGGGTATCTATCGAATTGGGGTGGTGATAATATATCATTTGTTGATAGACCAGTATTTAAAGAAGTTGAAGAACCACGAATATTTGAGACACCACCGTTATTTGAATTTAATAAATTATTGGTAGAATTTGGAGGATGCATATAAGAAAGATCCATATTACTACCATTATTATTGTTAATATTTGCATCTATTCTGCTTGTATTTTTTGAGTAATAACCTTGATAATCAGAAACATCAGGGTTAAAAGAAGTATTAATGTTTGAATCGACATGGTGTTGAATTAAAGAATCTTCACTATTTTCATTAGTATTATTATTGAACCTCATTGAAGATAGAGAATTTTCACTATCTTCCTGTAAAAATGGGTTCTCATCACGATTATACAAATCGTCTACTGACTGATTATTAGTCAAATTTCTTCTAGCCATGATATACGAGATAATGTACTATATTCCTCCCACTGAACAAAACGTATTATTTCCTTAAAAAATGTGAACTGTTAATATTTTCTTTGATCTATGCCTTGTCTAGGAATATAACATATATATATATATATGTATATGTATATGAAGGTACGATAGTTATATGATTAATGTTCGTGATAACTTTCTTAAAAACTGCAAAACGAAATCACAAATTAATACTTTTCCTAATTTTGGATATCTTTCGAACAGCTACCTTAATGAAGACTAAAAATCTTTTTTGATTTGTCTATTCACAGTCCTTCTGTTATAAACTAAAAATATTTTTGAACTGTAAAGGAAGTAAAACCCAGCTCGAACCAAGAAATAAAACTTATTGATGATATACAATCTTCAGGAATCAATATATAAATCAAAGCCAATTGCAAAGAAAAAAACTATTTAAAACAATTCCTCGACTTAGAATATATAACGCAATACGCTCCAAATTAAGATAACCTTTTACCAATATCACCAATAATGATTTTAAATCAAATGATAAAATTTCCAAATGCTAAAATGCTAAAGATTAATTAATGTTAAATTCGAATTATAAATTGCTATTATCTGTAATATTAATATCTTTTTTTTTTATTTTATTTTATTTAATGGATTTAATCTCAAGTCTCACACTCTCTCTTTCTCTTTGGCTTTCTCTTTCTCTTTCTCTCTCAGGATTGCTTTTGGATTACTTGCTTTACCTCTTTGACAGTTAGATCATATCATGTATGTGTGCAATGGATGTAATGGGATCAAAAATGAAAACTGGCAGGAGCCCAAAGGCATTTGGTGTGTAAATTACAAAAATTAAAATAAAATTTAAAAGAAGAATCTTCAAAAAGAAACGTGTATCTTCGAAATTGCAAAAAAAGTCGCGAGAATTTACGAAGAACAAGCTGCACAACGCCGAAATGAATTAAATAAAAAAAAAAAATAAAAAAATTTTAGGTTTCTTTTTTTGGAAACGCGACACGAAACTTAAACACTATTTTCATTTCTTTTTCTTTCCCTATTCCAGTTCGAAAAGAGTAAAATACGCCAAACTGACCTGACATATAATATATTATAACCTGGTATATAATAATTGTGCTATAACACGCTATACCTTGCTGCAATATAACGCCTGTCTTGTCTTTGAACACACACCATCTTGGTCTCTTCTAGTTCAAGTACACTGCAAGGCAAATGATATCTGTGTGTTTCGAAGTAGTTTCGGCAAAGACCGTCCATTAAGTTTGTGCTCTGGTACCGACTGGTCTGTATATCAAGATACGTGCTTGTATGTAGCAAGATTATATGTTGATTTTTTGGTTATTGTTGAATCTCCCTTTCCTATTCTTGTTCTTTTTTTGAGGGATGGTGGTGGTGGTGCTGCTGCTTGCTGATGGTACAGGATTTAAGATTCATGCAAGTGTGAGATCAGAGCCTAGTGAGGGTCAAACTGCAGCCAAGAATAATTTGAACAGTTTGAATAGTAGAACTTGTATACATATATGCTATTTTAACCTTGAAATTGTGTTATATTTAGTTCTGAAATACTTTACCTCCGTCAAGGATTAGTTATTTCAGCCGCGAAATAGCATCTCTGTCACCCGGATCTCACTCTTGTATCATATCTTACTATAATTGTAGCTACACTATACTACGCTGTACACTATATGAACTATTTAGAAATTAAGTTATTAGTTGTTTCTACAAGTTGTATCTAACGGCATTAAGATCTACGTTCATCGTGGTTTATGAAGATGAGACCTCTCACATAGTGTCCGTCTATTATTAGAATATGTATTGATTTATTGAAATATATTTATTCATTTGGTTACAGATTAGCAGATTAACTGATTGATTGATTAATTAATTATTCAAAAACGTCTCGCAGCTTCAGGAGCCTTAGAGTTGGGTTTCAGATTGGTCGAAAGGTACTCCATGAATGTCATTGATTTACTACCAACCGTTGTTGCTGAATTCCTTATATTTATTTTGCACACATATCGAAGGTATCCTTATCTTATCCCTAATTATAATATAGTCGTACAAAATACTCTTCTCTAGTACCATTTGATTACTTTCATCTCCTGAAATACAGATCTCACTTGTTCCAACCCAATCATCTTTATCTACGACTCTAGTCTTGTCTTTATCTGTATCATCATTTTCAAGTTGGAACCCTATTGACCCTCCTGGATGATTCTTATTGAAAAATCTCAATCTTGACTCGTAATCATAATTATAATACACTTCACTCATACTCATTACAATACAATCTAGTACAATTAACATAGATGATGTAGATATAGTAGGGGTCTTTAATCCTCTTTGTAATATATCTTCTTTAATATATTGTTTGATTACTATTTTATGATCGCATATACGTGAAACTGTGCTTTCTTCTTTACTAGTTATACCAATAGTGGTAATTGCATTACAGGACCATACTTTATGAACCAGTTCAATAAATTTAATTACTTCTAATGTCTCACCTCCATGTGAACACATCCAGATTACATCACCTTCCCTAATAACACCCATATCACCATGGATAGCTTCAATTGGGTGCAATAGTGTACTACTCATACCTAATGAGTTTAACATGACTACAATTTTACTGGCAATCTTATAGGATTTTCCACATCCAACTATAATTACTTTACCACCAGTCTTCAAACTCTTGCTACTAATTTCAATTATGTTTTCGATGTCTTTACAAGTTTCCTCATCTTCATAGTAATTTCTCAATAAATATTGAATTTGAGCACAGTTATGATACAAAAGCTCCCTGAAACTATTCAACATATTAGTATCGTGTATTGGCTATCCTATATCTACCAATATAGACAGACGTCACTTACTTTGAAATTCAATTTTAACAAAACTATTCATCATGTTCGATGAAGGTTTCTAGCCTTACCAATTTTATATATGGGGTTTTTTATTCAAACTCCGGAAATATTTCATAATATGCTCAATTGTCAACACATGTGACATAAAGACAGTCTATACAAAAATTGCAATTAACAGATAATGAATTGATTGTAACACTTATAAAATGATTGTATTATTATATTTAGTGTAAATGTATATTTTCTATTTACCAAAATTATATTTATATATCTTCTAGAAGTACATTTCCAGAAGGAGACCTTTTTAAAGACTCCCTGTAACGGTTATCTTCTTCATCTTCAATATCTTCTAATGAAGGGGTCGATGAGCTTCTTCTTTTACTTTCAGAAGCATTTGAGAGTGTAGTTGTTAATTCATCATCAGATTCTAGGACAGATTCATCTACAGTTAATGTTTTCCTTGGAGCATCATTTTTAAACATTTCATTTAGCATCTCCCTTTGCTTCTCAAGGTCAATTTGTCTCTTTTCTTCATTTAGACGAGCTTCTTCTTCTTTCTGTAGTTTCAATGCCTCTCTTTGAAGTCTCTGTTGTCTTTCTAATTCCTTGAGTTCAGCTTCTTGTTTTCTTTTCAATTCAGCTAACTTCAATTCTTGCTGTCTTAACAACTCTCTTCTTTGTTGTTCTTTCCTTTCTATCTCTTGTCGTCTTAATTCTTCCTGGCGACGCAATTGTTCTTGTCTTTTCAACTCCTCTTGCTTCTTCAATTCTAACTTGCGAAGCTCTTCTTGTTCCTTCAATTCTTGTTGTCTTTGAAGTTCTTGTTTCTTCAATTCTTGTTGTCTTTGAAGTTCTTGTTGTCTTTTTATTTCATCTTGTTTCTTTAATTCTTTCTTGATCTTCTGTTTTTCAATCATATATGCTTTCTTTTCACAAATTCTTTTTTGGCGTTCGTCATTTTCACCTTGAACTTTAACGTCTTCCTTTTTCTTAGAGATGGTGGTTTCATCAGTCAATTCTTGTGCTTTCTTATGTGACCAAGCAATTAACTTATCCAAACTTAATTCTTCATCCCTTCCTAGAATAGGAATAGAAAAGGTAGATAGTTTTTGAGTTTCGACTGATTCATTTTTTAAGGAAATTTCAATTTTCAAAACAGCTAATTTATCAAAACGGTGATTGCCATCAACAGTACTCAAATCAGAAACATTGATATCTTCGATATTTGGAATAGAGAATACTTTGGAAATACCTAAATTTTCATTAGCAACATGTATTTCATTACCTAAATTATTCAACTCAATTTTAAAATTCTTGAACGCTATTTTAGCAGCTTTTTTGTTTACAGAATTAATATCCAATGTATTCATAGCTTCACGCCTTAATTCAAATTCATTTAAATTTTGTTCAACAAGGTACTGGTTACCAAATAAATCTTGAACTACCTTATAACCTGGTTTATTTAATTCAGCTTCAATTGCTGTCAATTGTTCAACTAATTCTCTTTTATAAACATCTTCTGGTATATTAGCATATAATGATAAAATCAATTTATTGTCAGATTTTTGAATAATATCATATTTCAGTTCAGTATTTTCAGCCTTTTGTTGATGACAATATCTTCTGAATCTTTCTTGTTCAACTATTCTGTCATTAAAAAAAGGATTGAAAATTGGAGCAGTTTCAAAAATACATGGAGGTTGGAATGCTTGAAACATTGTTGAAATAATATGAATGTGTTTCTTAAAATGTAGTTTTACCCTTAATTGGTATTTGTTCGAATCGATAATATTCTTTGATGCTATTCTTTCAATATAAAGAATAAATATAAAGTAAAATATAGCATAAATTGCGAATTTGAAAACTGTAATTGAGAAGTATTAAGATCACATCCTTTTATACCTTTTGGATTTATTGTTCACCATCTACATTTGTAAGCTTTTATCAAACCATCTAACATTAATAATCATTTCAATGTATCCTAATGATTAATTCTTCTATAACCTTCTTAAAGTTTCGAATACCTTTAGCCTCTTTCTATGGTATGCGGGAAATGTCTATATATCGGAAAACCTTCCCTTTTCCCTTCCCGCATATTGTACAAAATTCTAGAAACTTCCAGAAATAAATTACGTAATAAAGGTTAAAAAACCAAATGAGTATAGCAATAAAGGTTCGAATAGTAACAGAAGGATAATGAAACCGTTGACTAAGTTAATTAATCACGGTTGTCAGTGCTTTGTTAACACTTTTATGCAATTGAGAGGTTATAATATATATTACAGTTGTTGGTAATTAGTCCCGTATTAGATTGCAAACGAAAAAAGGAAACCATATAGTTTATAATACTAACAAGGGAGGGGTATTGTAATATGAGCCATTCAAAACAATCGATAGTTCGTAGATCTCATGAAGAGATTCATATTAATGGATTTTATTTAACCAGTAAAAAAATCCATTATAAAACAGAGGATTCCTCTCCAGGTAAGAAATCTTAATATTCCTCGGAACCACTTAGGTCTAATCCAATATAGAAGAACACCACAATTATCACCAATTAAATCATTCTTTTCCGCATTCAGTCCATTACCTTTCTTTATGAACCTTCTTGCTGGACAGCTATTTAAAAAATTCCACCATTTAGTGCTCTGACATAACGACATACGTTCAATGTTCTTGTATAAAGGCCCCGTCGGTCCATCGATATATTTCCATTGTACTGGACACCAACGTTGTCTAGGATCTTTCCAAGCTAATTGTTTATCACCCCAGGTCCCATGATACTGTAACCATTGGATTCCCAATTTCTCTTCTTTCTCACTGGATGGAATAATGTTCGTTCCATCAAACACATATGAATAATAATTTAATACAGGATCCCACATAGGACCACGATCTGTAAAATCACTTAACGGCATAAAGAAGAATGGTACATCATGAGGATGTTGGCCTGTTGAGGCATAATTAGCATGTGTGCCTCTAGCACTAAATATTACAGGTCTTTCAATCAATTCTGACGTCAATCTACCATTCACATGTCGTAGTTTTTTGATCTTTTCTATAGCTTCAAATTTATATGCTGTTCCACCACTATGTGCACTCATCCAAAGATATTTAGGTTTACCTTTATAAAATCTTACCAAAGAATGTTCCCAATCACCAACGTGATTTCCCCATGGACCATATCCCATTATAAATGGTCCCCAATTAAACGGATAAAAGTAAAACCAAAAAGCATCTACCCAGCCATTACCTTTATCAACTGCAAATAGAATAACAGGCCCCTTTTTAATATGGCCAGTACCATATTCTGGCTTATGTCCTAATAGCCATTTTGGATCATTGTCAAAATTATCTAAACTTGTCATATAGGTATCTTCACTAGAAATGTAATATTTAGAGCCATTTTTAAAGTTTATTTTATATCCAGAGTTTAAGTCTTTTAACTTTAAGGGATCATCATTACTAGCATTGATTATGACATTACCATTACCATCGTTTATAGAAAAATGAGTGACATAATCTTCAATATCAGAAGGCCAATACCTCTCCTCACTGTGCAAATATACCACTGGGCAGTTATCCACTATATATGACGGTATTGAACCATTTTTAGGTAAACTTCTATTATCATCAGTAATGTCATCTGGGTCTAACAAAGGGGGGAGTAACCAATTATTGGATGAATCTTCTTTTTGAATAGTTATAAATGGGTCATGGAACAACCAAGATACTGGAGAAGCCAAAATAAACCCATCAATCACAATTATCGCCAACAAAAGAAGGCTCTTAAGTCCAAAACTTAACTCACCTAATCTTATCAACATCGGCTTAAATAATATCTTCTAAATTCACCAAATTTTCACTAAATTTTAACCTGCAAAACCTAAAGCCTCTTGAATACTTTAATTAAATAAAAAAATAGTTACTAATAATATACTGTCTTTATCTCATTGTAGGTAAATTCATATATATCTCTAAATATAAGTTCATCAAACCTTTAAAGGTTCGTTAATATCAGCAGAAGTCCTCTTCTTCTTAATATCAAAAATATGTCCGAGATTGATTTATGAAATAAAACAGATATATAAGATGAGGTACCAGTTAAACTAACGATAAATACATGACTCGACTGCAGGAATCATCAAATAATATGAATACAATCTAATATTGTTGAAAAATGTATGGTTAAAGACTTAGGTTTATGTTATATCAAGTATCTCTCAAGATTGATTAATGAGAATGGCATCTAATGTATGTATCCAGAGGTTGTAAACGGAAATTCCATCACAGAAGGTATAAAATAAGATACAATACAATGGGGTTAATATTTTCATTATTATTTGAATGAAATGAATTGTACATTGCTATTATTATCAATGTACTGGTAAAACTTCATCTTTATACTGCGTTACTTGTAACCATCTTGTTATTACGCCTGATATTTATTACTGGATAAGGTTATTAATTTGAATTAAAAAGTCAGGACCAGATAATAAAATAATATTCTTGGAACAATGAAGCTAAAATCTGTAGCAATTCTAGAGATAATTCACAAGGTTTCTGGTGTTTCTATCCTACTTTTATAGAAAAACAGTACCTGACTTATTCTTACCCATTTGTTTTTACCAATAACTATATATATAAAAAAGTGGTTAAAAATTAATAGATTAATCAATGACCAAAGGGTTTAACAATTTGCTGATTGAAGGTTAACATATAAGAGACAGTTTGAAACATACTTGGTGTCGGTACCTGCTGCAATTGTTGTTGTGAATATATGTAGTGATGCTTACTGATACTTTTTGTTTCCATGCTATACAAGTTATTAATGGGAAGTTAGAGACTGCGTTAGAACAGATTTCGTTGCACCCTGAGATTTCTGAGATAGATGCCCTTTCCAGTGTAGATCTACAACAGCTTCAAGATCAATTGGCTCGTATCAAGAAAATTGCCGAGTCTGTATCATCTCAGATCAGCAAGAAGACTGGTAAGAAGGTTAAAGTCGATTTTAATGCTGTAAAGGAGGTCATTCTGAATATCGAAAGTTTGCCTAAGACTTCGAATCCATTGCAAGAGTTAATATATAATGCTATCTCTGAATATGCAATTGTACTATGTTACCATGGTTTGACCATTGAAACGGTAAGCTCTTTGATAATAGCCAATGATGTCGGTGCTTATTATAAGTCAGTGGCAGACTCAAGTATGTATACTTTATTATACGGTATCCAAGTTACTCCTAAGTTGGTAATCTCCCTTATTAATGATTTAGTAACTAAGATAAAAACCAAATTACATCGTTTAGAGAGTAACCATCAATTTACAATTGCCAGTGCAAGAGGATTCACAAATGATATAATTGAAGAAATTCGACCAAAGATAAATAATATCATGATGGTACAGTCCCTGAATATTGTTGGATTGCCTAATAAAACTTCCCAAAGAATTAAAGTAATGATCAATTTCCCAAGATTATTAATAAGATCCTCACTACATAAAAAAATAGAAAACATTGACAGTATCTCTAGAAATTATACTATTAAATTAGGTAATATTATTAATGAATTCCAAACTAATAAAAATGAAATAGTTATTGATGAAAACATAAAAATATTACAAAACTTCTTAGAGGTTCCAAACACTGGTTTATATGAAATCATTGACCATGTCAGTGGATTTTGTAAAAACAATGAATTAAGGAAACTGAAAAAGCCTTCAAGGTTAACCAGATATTGGCCAGGAACATTGTTTAGTCTAGTTTATGGCTCCTCATCGATAATTATGATCTGGAATTCACGTTATAAAATCATTGAATTTCTTCAAAAGAATGTCGTTGAATTCATGTCTGGCTTAATTCATGATTGGATATGGCAACCATTAAAGCAAGTCTGGGCGACAGTTAGACATGATGAAGATACATATATTGCAATGATGTCTAAAGATATGTTGCCTTCTGAGTTAAATTCATTAACAAGAATGGTTGTTAGTTTTGTTGCAGACAATTCGAAAGTTGAAATTAATGTACCTGAACTAACTAACCAAATTGAAGAAGGTAATCTAACTCAATTTATGGAAATTTATGAGAATCAATTAGAACATCCCGTTAAAAACCTTGTAAAAGGGAAATTGATTAGATCATTGCTAATTCAAGTTCAAAAAACAAAAGTCGATGGTTCCTTAGCTTTGAATGGTATTGACAAAATGCTTAAATCACAACAATTGGTATTTGAAGTATTAGCCATATCTCCAGCATTGCTAATAATGTATTCATTGGTTCATTTCGCATACAAACTAGTAACTTTAGGAAGCATTTGGACTAATTATCAAAAGATTAAGATGAAGTTGACTACGAGTATTAATACTGTTGAAAGAATATTAAATTATGAAGATATTGAAGATAACTTGGATGATAAATTTTATCATCAGGGCTTGTTAACAATCGAAGTATCTAATATGTTCAAAATTGGTTCAAGAATTATACCAAAATGGAGAAAAGATGAATGGAGAATTGACGTTGAAGAATTGATAAATTACAATTTGAGTTGCAACTCCAGGTTAAATGTAATCAATAGAATATACCATGTATACGGAAATTATTTTTGAACTATGTTAACTATTTAAACATTAAAACCACGTCTAGAAGCTAATGTACAAAACTACGTAAAGATATCAAAATTATGAATAAAATTATGTAAGAATTTTTAAATATTCCTTTTAAATTGTTTAATATTATTAAAATAAAAAACATAACATAACCAACTTAATCCAAAAGGATTATTATCTAATTATTATCTATATAAGGGATTGTTAGAAATTAGTGATTGTTGTAAAGTATTCAAAAAAAATTAAGAAGAATGAAAGCCAGTGTATAACGTAACAATGATGAAGAGAAAATGGATTATATTTACTATTCTATTAATAACATAGTATTAATTCCAAATTAGAAGATACTGTTAACCAGATCAGAACCTAAGGTGGCACCAGCACCAAAAATAGCCGCATTACCCAATTTACTACCAAAACTCTTAAAATGTTTAGAAGCATTATGCTGATGTTGTTGTTGTTGTTGTTGTTGTGGTTGTTGTTGCTGTTGCGGAGCTTCCTGCACAACAACCTGTTGAGGAGCCTGTTGTGGAACCTGCTGAGGTGGTGGCTGTTGATAGTAATTAGTAGATACAGGAGGGAAAGGTTGCTGTTGTTGTGGTGGAGGTTGGTAGGAAGACTGATAAGATTGGAATGAAGATACCGATTGTGAGTGTTGTTGATATTGTGGAGGGGAAGTTAAATGAGAACGAGATTTTTCATTTGAACCACCTGAGAAAGCAGGTTTGACATAATTTGATGGAAACACACCTACTTTACCATTACATTTACCTTTATACCATTCTGGCGATATTTTTTCCAAGACTTGGATCTTATCACCAGGTTGTATAGCTAAATCACCATCTTGCTGTGGGTCAAAACGATAAATAGCTTCTACATATTCTAAATTTGGGGAACTGTTATTGGTAGCCAAACTTTCTCTTGAAGGATCATGTCTGTCTGGCAATAGATTATTTATTTGATCGAAAGCCTCACCAGAGATTACATTTGAATCTCTTAGAAACTCTAATTCAGTTTTGACTGAAGTCAAAGAACGATTAATAGAAGCAGAAGACATAACCTAAATTCTAAAAGTTAAATCGAGAAGCCAAAAAAAAAAATTCAGATATATTAAATATTAGATTCACCAGTTGATAAAATCAAATGATCTGAAAATAAAACAAAGAACACAAGTCAAAAAAAATAATTAGATATATTGTAATGGAAAGTTCTATGCTGTATTGAATAAACCTTTTTATAGAAATACCTAATCTGCAGGGATGCTTAATATAATCCTTTCGTTGCCTTTAATCTATCGCTGATAAAAAGTTTGACAAAGGATTAAACTCTTGGGATAAACTATAGAATCTAACAACGTGCTTTTTCACAGACTTTGATTTAAATTTAAAATTTAAATAATAAACTTGTAATGTGATATAAAACCAGCTGTCAATAAGTAGTTGTTACGTTCTTCCTCCTTTAAAATCAGAAGTTACCATTGTAAAAAGCCTCGATTATAGCAATAACCGTTCCATTGATGATGAACTCATAATTAAATGATGGATGATACAACCAGACCACCGTTGAGCAACGAGGCGTAAAAATGCCATGACGTCATACTTCTTCTCTCTTATTTTTTTTCTTTTTTTTCTTCGAATTGTATCATATCTGTAGTCACGTGATCATCTCTGGTTCTTCTATTAAAAAAATTAACCACGTGACTTGGCTTTGAACCATCATATAGGTACATTAATATATATACTTAGATGGTTGGTCATTAGTCTCACTTACTGTATCATCATAACGATACTAGATGAAAATTTAAATGCTCTCTATTTCTACTTGCATTCATTCATGTCTTGGTAGTTTCTGATGTTTTTCCCCATGTTTCTCAACGCAAGTTTCGACATTTAGACTTTGGGTTCTTGTAGGCCAAATGATGAGGAAGAATTAGTAACAATTGTAATATTTGTGTAATTACATGACCATACCACCAAGTGAAAAGCTGCTACATAGATCAAACAACACTTGTGTAATTGCACAACATAGTGGGATCCACGTTGACATTGCAAACAGACCTGATATGTAAATTTGACTAACTAGATATCCTGTAACTGTTCCAAAGACGACACCTTGTGCACAACCTATGAAAAGATAAATCACCATTATCCATAAACCACCAGCTCTCTTGCGATGTGTGTAACTTGCCATCAAGCCACTTATTAGATAGAACCCTCCATTGAGAATCACACTCCAATATACTGTAAACTCCCAAATGGTCTTTGTATCATACAGATAAGATACGTGATACTTCTTACTTGATATTGGCCAATACAGTGAAGGAAATGGTGGTTTATGATAACCAACTGGTATATCTTCACTTGTCAAGAAAGATGATCTATTCTCATTGAATTTATTCAATAATAATTTGGTTAGTATAACTTGTAACTTGCGATGTATCTATATAGATACTAGGCCAATGTGCCTAGAATTAATCAACATACCTCATTGAAAGGGAACTAGAAGATTGTGTTAGTTATAACACTTTGTAAGTTGTGTCTTCCTTGAATCTATCTGTCAGTATATATATATATAAGTTGATGGTGCATCTTTGTATAATATATGTATATGTGTGTGGCTATAGCATTTCTTTGCTATTGTTTGCGTAAGTTACTGTGCTGTGTGTTGTTCTCACGTTTAGATTGTAAAAGCACACGGAATGCAAGATGAGATCAAAATTGGATCAATCAGGAAAGGGAGTGATAAGAAACGGGTAATGGTTGGTTATGTTTATGATAACTTACAAAGTGTATTTCATTAAATATATATTATGTATAATAAAATATGAATTACTTATATTTTATATTTTCATGTGAGTTAGATGGATATTTGTTGGAAGAATTCAGTTAAAGTGAATTGAATGATTTATAATTTTTTATTTTATTTTATTTTATTTTATTTCATTTCATTTCAATATCGTCGTCATCATCTTCTTCGCCTTCTTTTTTAGTAATGCCAGTCTTCAAAAGTAATTGTTTGATTTCTTCAGGTTTAAATATTTTTTGATATATTTTATCGTTTTCACCTTTTTTAATAGTTGCGAATTCTACTCTATCGTAAGTCAATGCACTGCTATCTGTGGTTTTGGATAAAGTTTTCAAAGCCAATTCTATAGCTTCATCTACTTTGATGTCATCTTTATAATCCATTTGTAATAGTGTTTGTGCAGCAGAAGTGTTTGCACCCACGCTGATGGCTTTCCAACCGGTATAATTACCAGATGGATTAGAAGTATACAATTGATAACCATATCTATCATCATAACCAGCATAGATAAATGAAACACCAAATGGTCTCAGACCACCATGTTGGGTGTAACCTTGTTTTATATCACTTAATCTTCTAACCAAAATTTCAACTGGAATTTCTTCATTATAGGTTTTCAAGTATTCTTGAGCATGTACCCTTGCTGTATTTATTAAAATTTCAGCATCTGCAGTTAAACCTGCTACTGCCACAGTGATCTTGTCATTTAACCTATATATCTTTTCTGTCGAAGTGTCTTGTTCCAACAATGTACTTGTGACTTTACGTTCAGCAGCAAGAACAATACCATCAGAAGCCATGATACCAATAGCGGTACCGGCATGAGATATTGACTCTAAAGCATATTCTACTTGGTAAAGTCTTCCTTCAGGGGAGAAAATAGTAGTTCTTGAATCGTATCTTCTAGAACCCATCTTTTATTTTCAATTATAATGTGTGTGTGTGTGTGTGTGTGTGTAGGTATTTATCGATTTTTATTTTATCGAACTATGTCTTGTATTCCTTCTTCGTAAAATAAATCTGACAATTCAATCCTAGAGGGAAACTCAATCTAATAAATATTCAATTATGTCAAAATGAACCTTAATTTTTTTTTTTATAATATAAAACAAACAAAAAAAAAATTTAAACGCAGATAATGGGGGCAAAACAGGATCTCACCAAACAAAACCAACAATTCCTTACGACGTGTACACCTCAATTGGCAACTACTGCAATCTTCAAACGATGAATTGGTTACTTCCAGATACACTTTATCTTTATTTAAATTAAGTGTTAATATCCTGAGATTCTAACTTTATATAATAACCTTTATATATTTAAATCGAAACACCTTTGCCACCCATCGGGGAAAAATGTTCGTGCTTAATGATTTATTCTAATAAGTTCAGGGTAACTTAATCCAATTTAGCATCGCTACCATATGGATATGGCGCTATCACATATAAATTCTTCTTTTCTTTTTCCTTTGAAATGTCTGAAATTTCATTGATCCCTGAGAAGGTTTAGTAGAGCCATACAAACAGAGACAAGACTAGACAAGACAGTCAAATAAGATGAGATGGATCAACTGTCAAATTGTATCTACAAGACAAAGAATTGATGAATAGAATAGAATTCAATTCTATTCTATCTAAACTTGTCAAATAATTGATCTGGCAGTAATGTCTTTAGTTGGTGGGGAGGTTTTAAACTAGATTGATAAAGGTTCAGTTTATTTATTTTAGAAAATAAAAGAATAAAAACGTTCAATGCCAGTTAAAATTTGGAAAGAGTTCAATGCACCAGATGGAAGGAAATATTACTATAATATAAAATCGAAGGAATCTACTTGGACTAAACCTGACAGTCTTTATGATACTGAGAAGGGCAAGGTTGGGTCAGACAGGGCAGGTGCTCCTTTGTTTGTGTTTCCTTTGCTAAATGGTTGGCATTTAATCATATGTGTCGGTGGTGAAAAATATTATTATAATAAGGTGTTGAATGATACCATATCCAAGGAGTTAAGTGATGATTCTAGTTTGCAATTGTTGAATGCTGTGGATAAAGATAAATTGATTTTGTTAATAGCGGTAGCTAGAGGATACAATTGGCCAGATTATGAAAAACTTTACGATGAACTGCTTAAAGAATTTGAACTGATATCAAATGATATGATGCAAACCCAACAAGCTGAAGTCACTTCAACAGAAGACGAGGACGAGGACGAGGATGAGAATCAAGAAGGAAATGTAGTGGCAGTATCCAATACTGGATTAATCGGAGGTTATTTATCTTCAGATGACGAAGAGTCTAGTGACGAAAATCAAGTGGAAGTAAGTGAGAATACAAACATTGAGGAAGATCTTGCGAAAAGAAGTGATCAAAATGATGTTGATGAGAATTTGAATTCAATAGATCATGGTCTGGATTCCTTAGACGATATTGACTTGGAAAAATCAAAATCACTATTCACTAGATTATTCGAAGAATTTCAACTAGACCCTTACTCTAGTTGGAGACTCCAACTCAAAAAAATCCAAAATCATCCTGATTATTTTCAAATCACAGATAACTCAACAAGGGAAGAACTATTCGAATCATGGTGTTCATCAAAGTTCAATGGAGGAAAGTCAAACGTTACAAATTTTGAAGGGGAAGATGAAGAAACCCTTACTAGCGATGAGGAAGATGATTTCGAACCCACGAAATTTCATTACCTAGCACATATTATCTCTAAGGCAGATATCGCTGCAGACACGATCTTCCTCGATATTAAAGAAAATAATAAATCGTTGTTTAAAGAATTTAAAATTAAAGACTTTATTAAATCTAAAAAAGACCAAGAAGCATTTTCGTCAAAATTGTTGTTTTTCTACAAGAAATTTCAACTAAATGAAAGAAAGAATTTATTCTTACAGTTGTTGAAGGAAAATGAAAATTTGATAATACCAAATATTAATTCTAATATAGAAATTGTACGACATATAATAAAAAATGATGTGGACGAAGCTTATGAAATTGAAACACAATTACTTCAAATAGAAAAAATAATAGGATTGCAAAATATGTTGGTGGACTTAGCCAATGATCCAAAATACTATATTTTGGGAATTAAAGATAAACTGATTCTCCTTAAAGAGTATCTAAAAGATAAAATTTAATAAGTCTAATAATAATGCAGGAGAAATGTTGTAATGTTACATACTCTCATATATCTCTATATTTATATAAAAGTAATCAAGCTTAATGAACGATTATGGATGCAAAAAATATTCTATTCTTATACAGCTTTGCCATATTCAGTTAAATAGTCGTGAAAGCTAAATGGTTTTTCGGAGTCTTGCAAGGGCAAGATTTCGTCGGACTGATGAATAATCTTTCTACACATTGTAGAAACTTCTGAGTCAAATGAGTAATCCTTAATGTAATCTCTAAATGTATTAAAAATGATATTTTCCTCTTTACCTCCAAAAGTTGGCGGAATTAGTTTTAACAATATTTCATTATATTTATAGCTCTCTGAATTTTTGTCGACTAATTGTTTATGAGATTTGGTTGAGGCACCTTCTATACTAGCTAGTTCTGAATTTTCTACATGGGAAAATTCGCTTAAAGATGAATTGATCTTGAATGACAATTCTTTTGCCTCAGGTAAGATTGAAATCCATCCCATTAACAAAGTTTGTAATTCAAAGACACAATCTGATTCGTTTACATTGAATTTGCTATTCTCAATCAATTTTGAAACCATTATACAAATTAATTTCATTAACCCAACAGAATATATAGAGTATCCGCCCTCATTTTCCTCGTCAAATTCTTCTTCTTCTGTAGAATAATCTGGAGTTAAAATAGATTGGTTGGACTTCCTAGCTTTGTCAGAAAAATATATCGCAGCGTTGGTAAATAATTCTTGTAAAATCATTCTTGTTTCTAGCTCGGATAATTTCAGATGACCCATTCTTGAAAATTTCAAACTGTTGCTGTTAGAATCTGAGATATTCTCAGTAATGAAGGTACTCTTAACATTTTTACTTGTGTCGGTCTTATTTATTCCTCTACTTCCCATCATCAGGTCAAAAATATAAATTATTAATGAATGGCTCAATTCCATATGTGTGATAAACCAGATTAGTACTCTTCTATACCCACTACACATTAACATTTCATCCATTAGCTTCCAAGCTAAGTCGGGGTTGAAGTGGAGTATTCTTTCAAATGCAGATTCCTCACACCAAATTTCGTATATATCATCAGGCGTGGCTTCCTTCTTTGTATCCTCATGTTCATCTGCAGTTGAAGATTTATCTTGTTCTAATAAATTGCCAAATATCATACGATCTTGTTCATTCTTAACAGTAGAGGCGACACTACATAAAAGCAAAGCAGCCTCTTCTTTTGTCAACTTTTCGGAAGTTGCCTTCAAAGTCAATACAAACACTGTATTCAAATCTGGACGATCTATAAAATTATAGAATGGAGAATAATAAAGATTATATTCACGCGGTATATCTCTCCAGTCTTTACCGCTATAGTCAAATTCAAAATTACTCTTGGATCTAACAGCGTGAGGCTTTGAAAGCTGGTTCGATAAGCCAGAGTCGGATTCAATGGTCTTTTCTGTATGTTCTTTTGATTTTGTCGCTATTTCTCCATCGATATCAGATGTTTTCTCCACATCACTTTCTTCTTCATCGTCTTCTTCTTCTTCAATAAGATTGTCATCACTGAATATACAATTACATCTTCTTTTATTAAACGCATAATCAATTTCTTCGTTTTCTTCATTCTCATTTGAGCTATCCTCATATATTTCATTGTAATCTTCATACTCATATTCAAACATATATTTGACATCTTCATCAAACTGATCGCCAGCTTGCAAATATGACACTAAATCTGTAACTTCTTGGAATTCTGCACCTAAAGCCAAAATAGATGCAGTATATGCCTTCAAATCGGCATATAAGGCACCATCACAAAGTTTTCTACCATGAGGCGACATAAATGTATTTAACGATTCATGAATAAAATCATGCCTTTTTAATTCCATCTGTTCATTTAAAACCGTAGCGACTATGGAACGCAAAGCAGCTGCCCCTCTTATAGTTGCACGAACTATAATAGGAGTATCAAATGATTGATTGGACTCTTCTAAACGATCTATTTGTAAACCGTAAAGAACAACGCATGTCAATGATTTCCATAAAGAAATTAATGATGATAAAAATGGGTTGAAGTGAACAGGAGAGTCACTATAAAGTTTGTAGATTGTGTAAACAGCTAAAATACACGACATGTAAACCAATTCCAAATTCTGTGTATTTAATCCACGAGGAAGCCATAAATGTAATTGTGACCTCCAATCCTTTGATTCATCGACAGTACCAAGTCTTTCAAAATCATTACAATTCAATACAAATAATGATGCAATAATTATTTGCTGCATGTTGAAACAAATGTGAAATCTCCAATCTACACCATCATCATTATTGAGTTGATTATCAATATAAGGTTTCATTAATCCTAAGAACATATTGCATAGTAAATCAATTGAGATAACATGGGTGTCATTCGGCACAGGTTGAGTAAGTGGATCTATTAAAGCCAGTAAAGTTTTATATTGGATTTGTAACAAAGGTGAATTAGATATTTGCTTTTCCAACTTTGAGTCAATGATCAGTTTTGATAAAGCTAGATGTCTTTTTGCAGTTTCGTTCATTAAATCAGGGAAATCTAATAGAGATGGTTGTAAAATGTTATCAGTTTCTTGGTTCTCTTCAACTTCGCCATCGTCTGGATCTACTGAAAGTGGTATGAAACCGAATTTTGATGGATTGTAACTCTGGTTATCAATTGTGTTATAAAAATAACCAGATAATTTAAATAATTGAAAACTGAAATTTGACAGACCTGTCAGATGTTTCATTAGTGCTTTTACATATATGTCAGAACCGTTTGTTTTCATACTAGAATAATCATAAAATTCAAAATGAAGTAATGTTTCGTATAACCTTTTATAACTTAAAATTGTTCTAACAAAAAATGAATCTTCGCAATCAATATATTCATTTTCGCCATTTAGAGATATTTTGATTATATTCTTAAGTTTTGGCCAAATGGCAGTTAAATATTCTCTAACTACATCAACTTCATTAGTCAATAAATTTAATGAAATGAAATCAGAAGTTTCGTTTTTAATCAAAAAATCTAATTGTAACTTAGATAATATATCATTTTTATTTTTAAAATTAATATCCATATTTCTATTATCGATAATAAATCTCAAGAATTTGATTAATATCAATTCATCATGCATCCATTTTAGAGCTAGTTGTGGCATTCTTGGTAACAAAGAATTTGGATTAAAATCTTTATTATCTTCATCAATACCAAAATTATCAGTTAAACAATTTAACAAAGAAATCCCAGGTCTTGTAGTAAACAATGCAATCACTGTCACTTCAGTGATGAAAGAACCCTTAACTTCGATATCTGCTAATAAATCTAAAACTTGATTCTCATCTCTTAAAAGTTGTTCTAATTGATAAATTGAAGGTTTGTAATTTGGAGATAAAATTTCCGCTATACGTTTCAGTTTAGATACGTGTGCTACTTTTGCCATCTCATTGATTCATTAAAAACAGATATATATATAGTATTATATGCAAATAAATTTCTTCTAATATAATATATGTTGTCTGTATTCTCTCTCTTTTAACAAGTAATTAAAAAGGGACGGAGAAGGTTGATAGATTGGGTATTATAACTTCTTAAAATAAACCGACAAATGAGAATTAATAGAGAAGCGCTAGTTCACAAGTAGATGAGACACTGTATTACCAAAATATTGCAACTTTGAACCAAGTTTAAATCAGTTTGAGATGAGTATTAATCTATACTAATTAGCAATATCAAAGTGATAAATTTTTAATCAGTTTATAACTAATAGTCAATAGGAGGCCGGGTAAAACCTACTATTTTCTAATATCATAGCATTAACTGGAGAGAGATGAGATGAGATGAGATGAAGGGAACTAATAACCGCTTTGATTACTTGTCTGACTTATTATTTAGATAGTATTCAATCAATCCATAATATGCACTAGTATCTTTAATTTTCAAAATATTTGATAGATCGATATTTAAAGGGCTATCTGTCACAGGATCTGACAATAATTGATAAATTGCAAGCACTACTGTCAATAAGTTCCAAACTGGAGACCAATTGGCGTTATCTAGAATATTTAAACATATCTTACCTGTCTTGAACTCTATATTACAGTGGGGCATCTTGTATGCACTGAACGTTACTTGAGGTGGTTTCAATGGATACTCCGGAGTCAAGTGTATTCTCAGATCAAAACTATGGCCATGGTAAGGAGTATTTGGAGGACCTAAAATCGTTGCTGTCCAGTTTGTAAGATCATCAGAATCGATAGGTTCCAAAGATGAAATAATATTCTTGTGGTTACCCAATTCCTTTTTAACCACCTGGTACTCTTTCAACAAACGTCTTTCTGACATCTAATCGGAATATATGGTAAAGAAGCAAACTTATTCTAATTTGAAATTCAAAAGCAAACAAAAGGAAAGGCTGTTTAGATTATAACAAAGTACTGTTCAATTATACTTTTGCAATAGTGGAGTCAACCAGAACTGAAAGCTAAGTCCCTTGTTCGATCAGGTTTGTATCACACTTTGCTCTTATATACTGGAAAAACCAATAGAAGAAAAAAAAGGGTGATTATCTCCGAGAAAACAGTCATGTGACAAATGAAAAAGTATAGTCACGTGTCAACGACAGGGTAACACCCCATTATGTTTAATCTGTGTGTCTCCCTCTTAATTAATGAACGAATAATTTAATATAAGAGAGAAAGTAATCTTTATAAAAGAGTATAAACAATAGCAAACATCAGGAACTTCAGCAAAATTGATTTGTATAAGGATGGGAATGAATACATCAAGCAATTGTAAGGGAACTATGTGGCAACTTGAACGAATGGCACACGGTATTGACGTTTAATAAGACTTTGTTGTGGCATTTTTAGAATCAAGATTGGTTTCGGCGGCTAACTTTATGTGGATATAGAATACTAATTCTGCATTAAAAGAGGTTTATTAGTTAGCAAGTAGTTATAGGTTGGTATAGATGAACACTCTGTTCTGTAAGAAGTTACAAGGACAAAAATATTAAAATATTTCAAGCAATTTGTCATAGGCTACTGAACCCATTACAATTTTTTCAAAAATTGCTATCTGTTTTCTTTTGCCAAAGTATATTAGTATAGCTGAACTGATACGTGACTCATTCTATACTTTTTGACTGATATGTTTCGACAAGAATAAGAATAGTTCTTTCTAAAATAATCCTAAATTTACTTACGCAAGGTTATTTATTTCCTAAGCTCAGTTAGTATGGTGAAGTACGGCTAAGGTGGAATAACACAGGATTTTGTTGGTCTCACTTGTGGTCTCAGGCCTTTCAATTTATATTTAGACATTTACTGTTCACCCGTCTAACCAACTTCATGAAAGCTGGCTGATACTCCTGTCTCTATTTACTGCTATTCAAAATTGAATAATAATAAAACTCATGAAGTCGTCAGATGCTGTTTCGCATCCAATTTCAACACATCTTCAGACTTCTCACTTAAAACAACAACATAACATAGAATACAGACACATTACATTATGTTACACCCATGCTTTCTCTGTGCTGATTTTATTTTATGCTTCTTCCGTTCATTCATTGTTGTTAAACCTCTCTCTCTCCTTTGCTCATTGTTTAAGCTCACTCTCGCACTTCGTCATTACCTACAGCCCAGCCCATCTGACGTTCTTTGGCAGAACCTCTCTTTGACATCACAACTGTTTTTTCGACTACCTGTTGAGTCGTCAACTAAAGAGACTGAACCAATCCACATATACACATTGTGCATAACATGAAATGATAAGATATATCGTGTAACGTAAACAGAAAATTTTGTTATTATTTTTTTTTCACTCTTTTTGTTCTTTATTTTACAGTTACGTACCGTTTTGATAAAGCTGGTTCTGCAACAGAAGTTAGAAAGCTTAGAGGTTTCGATATTCGAAAATAAGGGTGATAATGATGAAATTGGCAAAAATATCTGTGGAAATATTTTTTATAACTGGCGGGGGATTCTGAGAAACATGTGTAGGAGATAGGTAATATTTGAAAAATATTACTGCTTTATCGGTGGAAGGGGGGTTAATTTCGAAAAGAAGGAAAAAACTAGAAACTGAGAAAAATACAGTGGTAACAAGACAAAATCGGTATCGTGAACAACAAGCTACGACATGAGCTATGTATTCATTGAGAGGGGCGTAGAGATTAATTAGGAATAAATGAAAACACACATGGCGTGTCATAGTAGGTTTGATTTATCGAAGGAAATAGAATTTTAAAGTAATCGTTCGTGTATCTGTCCTTCATTTCTCAGCGTATTGTTGTAAATTCAACCAAGGGAAAGGGAAAATAATAAAATTGTGATAAAAAGTAGTAAAACTAGGGAAAGTACTTAAATAACAGCAATTATTTTTCATCCATTATTGTAATTATTGTTGTATTATTTTGTTGATTAATTGTTTTTTTAAAATTCAAAAAGTATTTCAATTCTGATACTTTTTTTCTTATATTAGAGGAACAATTCATTTCTTTACAGAATTCATAATTGCTACTTGAGTGAGAGAACGAAATCCGATCGAAATTTATTCATTCTTAACTTTACCCCCCCTTCCAGACAATCAATTGAGAAGGTTGACTGATATTGTTAATTTCAAGGAATTTCCAAGATGTTTAAAAAGAGAGAAGGTATTGTAATTGATGATACTGAAACAGATGGCAATAGGTCCAGAAGTCATAGCATGTTAAAGAAGGTTGTCTCCAGGGATCATAATGTAGAATACGTTTCACCATTCAGAGACCCTTCAAATGTACAAGCTGCAAACTATGCAAAGGCGAAGAAGATGGAAAGATTTCCAACTGTAAGTGCTAGTTCTCATTTTAGTCGTATGTCTCCTAATGAATTGGGTTACAAAAATATATCAAAGTCTACTAAGAGAGCCAAAGATATTTCTTTCCCAAGTTTCCTAATTGCTAATGAAAGAAGACAAGGCGGTATCATTACTGACTTGGAACTAAAGGAAGCAAATTTGAAGTACTTAAGAAACTCACAAATTTTATTAAATGAAAATGGTACATCTACGCAAACTAAAGAATCTTCCGATGAAGAATCATCAGGTGACGAAACTTCTACTGATGATGCTACTTCCACTGAAGCAAGTTCCACTTCCACTATCACAACTGAAGGAAGTGAAGAAGAAACTAGTAATGAACAAGAATCAACTGAAATTGTATCAGAAGAAGAAGTAGCTACTATTGAAAATGTCAGTTCAGCTGGTTCTGTTGACCAAGAAACGATTGAAAATGAACCAACTAGTACTTCATTGGAAGCCGATACTGTAAATCAAGTAATTGAAGAAGATAGATCCCAAGCCTCCATTACAAAGGCCGTTGAAGAACCTGAATCTGCTACTTCTACCGGTGCACAAAATGAACTTGAAACTGAAGAAGGTGAAGTAAATGCGCCTATTGAAGGATCTGATGCAAATACAAAGTCAGAAAATGTAGAAGAGGAACCGGAAGAGGGTGAAGAAGAGGAAGGAAATGAACCACATGAAGAAACTGAGGATGAATCTGTACAGGAAACTGAAGAAAAATCCTTAGTTGAGCCAATAAATCCGGACGAAGCTCCAATGTTACATATGGGTCCTCCACAACCGCAATCTTCTAGTACAGGTATTATGGCTATTTTTAAGGGTAACTCTAGCTCTAATATCCAACCTGTTAGTAAAAATCCAATGTCTTCTCCAGAAAATCCAGAATATGTCATCAAAACAAAGCAACATGGTTACCTATCCAAAGCTGTTTATGATAAAGTACAATATGATCAATCGGTTCATCAGCGTTGGTTAGATAATTTGGAGACTACAGAGGAAGAGAAGTATCAAAATAAGAAAACTGAATACGAAGATAATTTGGCTGATATTCAATCAAAAATTGACAATATACATGATTTGATGGATGAATTAAAGTTGAAGACTTCACAGAAGATCGAAGTTATGGAATATCAACTTGTCAAAAATATTTTAGATATGACTCAAACTCACAATGATTCGAAAAATAAAATCTTTAAAGAGACAGAATTAATGAAATTAGAAAAATTGAATGCAAAGCAAGATTTCATAAGTAAGCAAGCCGAAATTAGAAAGGAAATCGAAAATCTAAGTGAAGAACAAACTGGAGTCACTGATGACTTTAATGAATGGAACAGTAAGTTGAATGAGATCACTGCGCAATTAGATGCTAAGATTGAAGATATTAGAGCCAAGAACCAACAAAAACTTGACATTGAGCAAGAAATGGCAAAGTTAAATATTTCGAAAATGGAATTAGAGGAGGAAATAAAGAAGAATGAAGAAATCCACAAGAATAATACTGAATTGTTAACTGACTTGAATGTAAGGAAGAACTACTTGCCAAGAATAAACGAAATTGATAATGAAATTGCCGGACGTTTAGAAAAACTGTCTACAATCAAGAAGGAAACTATAGAAGAAAACAATAGATTAACTATCTTGACAAAGAAATTGGAAGACGAACGTATTGCTCGTGAAAACGAAATCAGGTTAAAGAATGAAAAATTGAAAAGAGAGCAAGAACAAAAATTACAGAAGCAATTGGCTGAATTAAAGGCAAAACATAACGAAGAATTATTAGAAATTCAAAAGAAGTACGAAAAGAAGATGGCTCAACAACCAAAGGCAGTCGAACTTCCAACAGATAATTCATTGTATGAATATGTAACAGAAGAAGAAGTGTTTTCACTTTAAAATACTAATTAATGATAATAGATAATTTATTCTGGTAGTAATACAACTTTATGTAATTATATATATATTAGTTTTATTAAGTTTAATAAGATTCACGAATTTTAATATCCATAAGTTTGACCTGTAACTATGAATGTTCATAATTGCGATATGATATTAATTCAATTTATGTCTTTTAATAATTTAGTTTCTTGTCTCTCCAATTTGTCATTAAATTCTTTGTTTTTTTCATTAATATAAGAATAGTTCTCATTTTGATCACTATTCTTTTGTCTCTTCTGATTTGTTCTATCATATCTCTCCTTTGTAGTTTGGTTTAAATCCTCTGCTAATTGTTTGATCAGCTGTTTACTGTCATTTACGACTATTTTCCCAGTTTTAGGATCTTTCCTTATCTTTGATATTTTACCTCTATTATCATTTGTGGACTTTTGTTTTTGCAATTTTTTGATCTGTTTATCGTACGTAAATTTTGCTATTTGTGCAGTTGAATTGACACTACTTTTAGTAACGTGGACGTTTTCCTTATGTCTCCCTTGTTTTTTCTCCCACTCCTCGTATTCCCTTATTGAATAGTTCAGCAGTCGATCTGCTTCATCGACTGTACCAGTATTTACTGTATCATCTTCAGCTAACTCCTCCATTGAGTATGTTTTTGGCTTAGAATTTTTCTTCAATTCCCTTGTATTTGCATCCAACAACTTCCGGTTCTCTATAAGAATATCCACAGCCTTCCTCTTCAGCCTCTTGAATTCCTCCAATGCTTCTTTGATCTCCATGTTCATTTCACTATTACTATCTATCAATAAAGTCAGCAGCTACCTTACTATGTTCCAAATTTTCCAAAAGTTAGACAGAAAACCTTTACCTGTTCAAAGGATACTACTTGCACCAAATCTTGACCAAATTTCTTCAAATTCACTTAGAACCAAACCTAATATACTAAGATATCTATAGGACTAAACAATATCACAGATATAAACTCCTTAATAACTGTTATCCTTACTTGACTTCATTGTTCTCGAAAGCCTTTAAATCAATCGAATCATCCCATCCCATCCATACGACTGCTCTTGTTAAATATCAATTTCGAAAATTTCAGTCACTTTTCACGGATCATCGATTTTTCGAAATTGGAAAATTTGATGGGAAGGTCATCGCAAGGTAAGTAAAACATGTTAACCACAGTATAAACCAAGTCTAATTTAAAATATAATTGAATTGGTATTATATATTTTAATTAATATAGGGTCCAGGATAAGTCAATATATCGATCTGAGTAAGCAGTGTATTGTGTCTAATCAATATGCCTTCTTTTTCCCAGCCGTTCAGATTAGCTGTTTTGCCTAAGATCTTATCTTTGAGCAATGTTGAAACTCAAATAAGCTCTCTTCAGATTGCAGATGATTTTTCTTTGGAGTCTAATAAGATTACTATTGGTATATCTGGTTCTACTATTTCTCAATATATCATCAATCCTACGCCAAGTTTAGTGTTTAACGTTCCTATTCCTTCGACTAATAATGTTACCGCTTGTAATATTGGTCATTTTGTTAGTGATACAGATGGTTCCAAATTGGAATGTTGGGCTTATGGGTTATCTTATAATAAGAACCATACTTTAAATATTTCCATTAAGACCAGTGATGATGATAAATATGCTACCTCTGGTGGTGAAGTGGTAGAGACTTATAGTCAAAAATGTGACGATAAGATTGAGCATATTAAGATTAATGAAAAGGAAAAAGTTATCGTTGTGGTCTTGAAAAACGGTTTGATTCAATTCTATGATTTCACTTTGAAATTGTTAAAATCTGTTAATGTCATGTACTCTGATATTAGTTTTGTCGAACATTTTGAAGAAGATGGGAAACAATTTGCTATAATTCTTTCAAATATTGAAGGTAAAAAAATTTCTTTTAAATTATATGAATTATTTACTAATGATAAAACTTCCATTAATGAATTGTCTTCAACCATTTTAGAAGATGCTGATTTAGGGGAATCTCAGATTTGTTATCAATTCGGTAAAATTTACAGATTATTTGAAGATAGATTATATATTTACAACTTACCACAGTGTCAATTGCAGCAGACCATTGAACTTCCATTTATTCAGAAAAAAGATTCCGACGTATTGTCTTTCAGTCCAATTGCTAATAATAGAATCTTGTTAACTGTCAACAATAAAATTTATTTATTAGATTTAGTTCATAATTCTATCTTAGCTGAAAGAGATCTTTCTCATGTTAAGGTTTATCAATTATTGAAATCCATTGTAGTGCCATCAAAGGGTGAAAATAAAAATAGTAAAACAATAGCTATTGGTGTTTCAATTAAAAACGGTCCTAGTCCAATTTCTTCATTAGAAGTTATTAATGTTGATGTAGGTTCAGGTACATTAAAGGATTCCCTGGGTAAAAGCTTCCAAGTTGCTAATGTTAAAAAAAATATTCCTTTACAATCTTTGTTCCCTGAAGATGAAACTATATACGCCAAAGGTGAACAAAAATCATTCGATTATAAAAATATTTTACAAGAATTACAAAACAATAAAAATGATATTAATAAATTTGATGATATTTTTTTCAAAAAATTGAATATAATGAAAGAATACTATACAGAACAGGATAGATTCATTTATGATCAAAAATTCTTAAGTGACGTATTAGATTTAATATTTTCAGCTTTCAAAAAAGATTACCCAAGAGCATTGACATTTTTATTAACTCATCCACTTTTCCCAATATCTCACACTAGAAATTTATTGACAAAGTTTAGAAACCAACCAAGACTATTCAAGCAAGCCGTTGTCACTTGTCCTAACTTGCCATTGAAAGAATTACTAGCAGAATTATTTACTATAACGAATGGTGAATTGTGTTTAGACATATCATTAAGAATTCTCCAAGACTATACTAGAGACTCTATCAAACAGGAATTGAAAACATTGAGTAAAGTTGATATTCAAAATTTCATAGAATTCGTCATCGATACAGATTCAGAGGATAAAAGCCAATTTAATCCGCAGTTATTCCAATTGTTATCCTTGGTATTGGATGCAAGCGGTTTGTTTGCACTCGAAGAAGAAACTTTAGAGAAGTTATCAGCATATATAGACAATCAAGTGAACGTTGCGGAAAGAAATAACAGACTATGGCATCTCTTGGATGAAAATTCTGACAAGCGTTCTACTTTGAATCAAGCCAACGACCAGAACGTACTACAAACAAAATCATTATCCGCATACAGTGTTGAATATTTAGAATTGTAAGATAAAGACAATTAGAATAAAACTAATTAAATTAATTAATTAAATAAATATATATAAGAATTATTAGGTCTCTAAAATTATAGAATCAATACTTTGTTAAACGTCTGTTAGAATGTGATTTAATTAAATTAAGTCATTATATAAACACGTCATGTGATTTCTTATATCATTGTTCGTATCCATTCATCAAGTATCAAATAAATGCCTCTAAGATATATCTTCTCAAAAGTTCACCATCACCTTCATCATCATCTCATCTTGAGTATAAATGAGAATGGTCTTGAGAAATTGGAATGGAAGAAAGATTAAAGGGGGTTCATATTGAGTTTGTATTAGTCTTGTATTTGATTAAAAACATTTCAGGTATCCTGTAGATTTATATAAGATGTCGCTCGTAAAGGTTTTCGAAGATTCCATATATCCAACATCGATAGTTCATCTTGATCCTTTAACTAAAGAGCTATCTCCAGAGGACTCGCCATTGTTTGTTTGGATACCAGGTAATCCAGGTTTATTAGAGTATTATGTTGACTTTTTGGCGTTAGTTCATAAGAAGAATCCAACATGGGAAGTGTTGGGTATTTCTCATGCTGGTATGAGCTACGATGGCAATGAGAAGAAGAAGAAGACTAGTAGCAATGATAAATTTAAAGTTTTTGATTTGGAAGAACAAGTACAACATAAAGTTGATATTATTAATAAATTTTCAAGTAAAAATAGGCCATTGATTATTATGGGTCATTCTGTAGGTGCCTATTTAACTCAAAGGGTAATTATGACAAATAAATTAAATGGGAAATTAATTAAAGTCGGTTATTTGACTCCTACAGTAGTTGATATACATTTATCTGATAAGGGGATTAAAATGACAAAAGTTTTCAATTGGACTTCTAATTTACCACATCACGTAGGATGGATATCTCAATTCATCTTCCATAAGTTATTACCATTATTTTTTGTCAAATTTTTTATTAGTAAAATGATCAAATGTAGTGAAGACAGTAATGCTGTATTAGCGTCAGGAACATTATTAAGAAACGCTAATTTAATCGAACAAGCTTTAGGATTAGCTACTTATGAAATGGAAGCTATTCATGATGATTGGGGCTTCCATAAAAAATTAATCGATTATTGTAATGAAACAGGTGTTAAAACTTGGTTTTTATTTGCGGAAGATGACCATTGGGTAGCACATTCAACCAGAAAAGAAGTCATTGATTTTTATCAATATCATAACAAACCTGAAAATATTAGAATTGACATAGATACTATTCCGCATGCATTTGTTATCAAAAAATCCAAATATATTGTTGACCAATATTTTTAATTTGGTAATAGACTCTCGATGGAGTGACCCCTTCGTTTATTTTCTGTAAATACTCATTAAGATTGATTTGGCTACGAAATAATTTATAGATAAGTTGAATTCTATAATAATGCAATTTTATTAAAATATAAAACCACTATGACGTGGTGTATTTAAATATATATAGACACATTGATAAAGTGTGGATTTTTTGTTTAAATTTTATCGATACCTATGCGCTTACTAATGTATACCCAATTAAACCTTTATATCTATATTCCCTGATTGTCATGACTAGCAGTAACAGTTCTGTGTATAAATTTAAATTTTCTTTTTTAATTCTAGACATGGTGTCATCGTCGATCATCCAAATAATTGATTCTGTTTCCGTCTTAAATATTATTTTCGGAAGGTTTGTTACAGTCCCCCTGTGACCTACAA
The DNA here is from genome assembly GCF_000150035.1 of Vanderwaltozyma polyspora DSM 70294. Taxonomy (NCBI): domain Eukaryota; kingdom Fungi; phylum Ascomycota; class Saccharomycetes; order Saccharomycetales; family Saccharomycetaceae; genus Vanderwaltozyma; species Vanderwaltozyma polyspora. The sequence goes on from NW_001834633.1 coordinate 37,003, forward strand.
CTTTACCATAACATGTTCTATTAGACATAGTTTCAGAAACTATACCTTGAGGAAGATCGTGAGTAACACGGACAACACCTGACTCTACAACAAAGAAGAAGTTACTACTATTAACCAAAGTTGATCCAGTAGGAAACAAAGATCTTCTAAAGTATGGAGAAAGTTGACCCCAAAAGTTGATTTCTTTTTCTCGAATACTTACATCTTCAGAAAATACATCAGGTCTGAATAGTCTGATAGAATACAATAATAAGGATAGAACTGGTTTATCAGTTTCATTATGAGTCTTAAATTTGCTTGCAGTCTGTGCCTCATTTTTAAAAACTTTTCGTGCGACAGATAGTACTTGATTGTTTCGAGGAGTATTTATTGGTAGTGACATTAGCATTTGCTGGTCAGCAGCCGACAGACCTGAATCAGATCTATTTCGAGAGAAATAGGTACTGCCACTATCCTTAGATATCGAAATTCTCTTGTGTATTCTATCCTTAGCCTTTTCGTGAAGTTGCATGTATTGGTATAGGAATTCATTCTCACACCACTCTAAAGCACTATTCAAATCATCAAATAATTCTACATCTTCCAGGAGACGAACCATATTGAACACGCTATAAATTTTATCCTTTTCCTTTATGGAAGAAATTATTAGTTGTATTCTTTTCCCTTGCGTGAACCTTTTAATTCTGTTGAACCCTTCAGCTGCAGAGTAGTCTATATTATCAGCATTTATGTTTTTGAAGTCTAATATTAAGTATTTTATTCTTCTCTTAGATGGATCTTTGTCGCTTATTTCTAATAATTTATCAATCTTTTCTTCAATTGAAATAATGGTACCAAAAAATAGAACATTTTGAAGTTTCAATAAATATATCTGCTGCCTAATACCGTTTAAAAACTTGGTTTGAATATAATCACGATAAACTGTACTCTTTGCCACCTGGCCATCATATTCTCCATTTATTGTTTCTAGCTTTGTACCGTCTACCATAAACGATAAGCAGGCGATTAGTATACCGACAATGATTCCCAGAACAAAGTCATATATTCCCATGATGAAAACAATGATTAATATTGTGATGTATTCAAACGATGTTACTGTGCCAATTGTGTCTACTAATGCTTCCACCATTAATTCATAGCCTAACAAAAAGATCAATGATCCAACTATGCAAACTGGGATAAATGAGACTATCACTGAACCAGCAACCATGACCACAACAGTTAATGCAACCAATAAAAATCCAGCTGATGAAGAATCTGCACCTGCCCTAATGAATAAGACACTATTTGTATAAACTAAATAGTTCTGCACCGAACCTAGAAGCCCACTGATTAGGTTTGAATAACCGTGTGCAATTAACTCTCTATCAACATCATATTTATCCATATGCAATGACATAGCTAAAGCTGGAACATTAATTGGTACGTGTAAAATTCCAAAAAATGTTAGTGCTAGCATGGTTGGAATTTGCTTTAAGACTAACCCCCAATGTATGTCATGTAGATTAAAGTACTTGTAATGGTCATACCAACTATTTTTAGAGTCTGTAACAGGAAATATCCAGCCATTTTCTCTCAAATGATCTAATGAGAGATTTGGAAGTATAGCCACAATAAAATGAAATAATATTATTGTTAATATATAAAATGATGGCAATACTAATGAATTCTGCACTTGTCGCTGTATCAAAATAAGTGATAATGTTAAAAGAGTTGGCAATAGCCACTTACCTAGAGTATCCAAATTTGTAAGAAGAGAAAGAAGGAATTCCCAATTATATTCAAATTTCCCGATTCTTGTAGATACCTCAATACCAGTAATAATCAAAAAATAGCCGACACCTCCAATACATCCAATTAGAATATGACGAGGGAAAAAACCGACAATTTTACCCATTTTTAATTTACCTAGCATGAAGAATACCAGGCCTGTGACAACAGAACTTATTACATAGCAAAATATAGTCGTGGTAATTACCTCGTTATCTTGATTTGGCAATGCATCTTTTATGGCAAAAGCCATTGTGTGGTAAAAAGGAGTTATTTCAATCATTTCACTACCAATACCGCATGGAAAACTTGAGAACCCACCAGATAGGACTAACTGGCATACAATAGTAGATATGTAAAACATTGATATACCAGTTGGTCCTAATCCAGAAAATAACGGTTCTGTTATAGGAAATATAATCATACCATATGAAAGAGCATCCAAAATATTTAATAAAAGCCCTAATATAGCTGCTGGTAAATAATTTAGCAGTTCTAACCCTTTTGTAGCAAAAGAAGAGCTGGTTAATTCTCTCGATTGAATTCTCAGTATAGAATTATAGTCATTATTTATTTCATCATAAGTTGATTCCAAATCAAATTCATTACCAACAATTGATGATGATGGTGTTAATAATGCTCTTTGTTCTAAACCATCTAGTTGTGACGCTGATGATCCAATAGGTGATAAAAAACTTTTGCCTTCAATAAAAGTATGGGGTCTTAAATGCACTGCTGATTCTTCTCCTTCTTCCTCAGCTTCAATTTGCTTTCTATTTAGTAACTCTATATATCTCTTGATTTTAGCTTCATCCATTGAGGTATCATTGAAATCGTTGGAAATTTCTGCTGTTTGTCTGTGTAATGCATCAGGGCCCAATATTGATTTTGAAGGCATTTTCCTTATCGGAAGCAATTCATCAGTTCTGCTTGTATTAAGATATAGACTTGGTGAATTAGATGATATGGAACCTGCATAGGACCTTCCTATGCGACCAAATTCTCTATTGCTCACAGAAGATGTGGTATTATCATTATATCCGCTGTATGAGTTTGGAGCTAGATTGCTTCTCGTTCTACCTGCTCCAATTCCTTGTTCATGTAACCCTAAAGATACAGATAGAGCCTCTGAAAAAGAAGGTCTCACTCTTCGATTGGAACTATCTTGACCGCTGTAATTTTGATTATTGTTCATGAATGCAATTGATTATATTTATAGTTGTCCCAGGTTCCAGAAGTGTGAGGTTTGTCTTTTAATATCAATTAAATTCAATTAAAATTCAAGATGGAAGATAAAAAAACTATAACAGGAAAAAAATCGAAGCGTTTTTCAACAATTGTATCTTATATTTGTAAAATCAAAAAAGAAGACAATGGATCCAATCTAATCCTTAACTATCCAAAGTTATTAAGCTTTTTTCCTTAACGTCTTGGTTCAAAATAATTTTCTCCCCAGGTATTTCTTATTATAGATAGAGAAATAAATATAAATATCATGAACTTCAAAATCAAATTCGAATCAGAATTTCTTTTGATTAAATATGTCAATCTGAGTCAGAATTTGTCAATTTAGTGGATATGGATGCTACGCTACACTCGATAAATTTCTCTTATCAGTATGTGGAAACAAGAATTAGATTAGTAGTATTCTCTTCGAGTGATAATTCAAACTAAAATTAAAGCTAAAAATTCGATGATCTCCTTCTCAGTAACAATACACTGGCATACTCCCGCTACCTGACAAAACCTTATCCGAATGTTCTTTGATAATCTGTGTAACAATATTACTGCAGCCATACTCAATATTTGATAATATAACCTGATAATTATTTATCTAATTTTCACCTTTTTTTCCATCGGATTTCTTTCAATTGAGTTTTTGAGAAATTGGGAATTAAAGTTGTAGCAGTGTGTCAATTGGACATTACGTTATAAACACTGTATAACGTTCGTAATTAGGATAATATCAAATTACTGATCATTTCGCTATTTTGATGAACCTTAATCTATGCTTATCATAAAATGCAAACGCAATTTTATTTTGTAACAAATTTTTTTCTTGTTGTCATGGTCACATGATCTGGTTTTTTTTTCTGTTCTTCAAGTATGTGGTGTGGTCTAATCAACGATATTGTAATAAACGGTCCAGAAATGAGTGAACTTGATGGTATAAGAACCTTCAAAATAATGAACAAAGAAGAGTATCATATCACAAAATATTAGTTAGTGGTGGATTAGATATCTTCTTTTATTTAGTTTAAAAAAACATCCAAAGTCAGGTAATTATTCTGAAAAGGATCTCCTAAAAAGATTGTTGGAAAACTTGCCGCCAAAGTGCAAAATATCAAAAACTGAAGTAATTTAGAATTCAAAGACTATCTTCATATGAATAGCAGCATCAAACTGTAGAGATGTCTCTAATCTTTATAAAATGTAGTTAAAATTCAATCTTACTATCGATACATCTAGTCATTGCTTTGTATCTGCTTTATCTTGTGTTTCAGATTAGTGAAGAAACTGTTTAAAGGAAAGTGCGCTTTTCCGATCACCTTTTTATATAATCGATAATGAAAAGACACGCAAAGAAGTAGTGGCTAATGGCACTTTCATTAACTTATTTATATGTTCATATATTCATATATATTTGGCACAATTACAATGAAACCATGCGTTATTAATAATAAAGTACTACAAGAAATTACCTCATTTTGTGTAGTACCTCTTGGCACATCTACCTGTACACACTGAGAAATAAATTGAAGTAGTTGAAATATTTCTAATCTATATAAAGAGCTGGATTCATTCTAGTTCTTGAGGTAATCTGTCATGTTTAAATAAAAACAAAAAGTACTCCCGTAGTGACTAGGAGAAGGAAACAGAATGTCAGTAATTATAAGAGATTTGAAAAATATACTGTTTAAACATCATGGTAATGGATTCGAACTTATAAAAAAATTAAAATCAGGTATTGGATTCACGAAACATATTGTCCATCATTCCCATTCACGTTGCAAAGTAGTAACCAGATATGATATATTAAAAAACTTTTATTACTAAAAGCTTTAAGTTGATAAAGTGTGCTTTAATGATAGTTTTTTGAATTCAGAAGTTCGAAATCGATATAAAATTAATGTCTGTGAGTGGGGGGATGGGAGAGGACAGGAAATTTAATAATAACCTAATAAAATTGTTGGACCAGTTATCAATATTAAAGTAAAGTTCTAATAAACCATATAACATGCAGATAGTTGTTTTCATTTATAGTTAGCTTTATTTAATCACATTATCTAGAATTATATAAAATTAATTTATAAATAAAAAACTAAAAATAAAAAAAAATCAATAATAATGTTGTAGTTTTACAATTCAAATAATCAAATATTCACAAGTAAAAGGTATATTTTATATTAATATTGTATCTGTTCTTTACTTATTGCGGAGATCAAAAAGTGGAATAGAAATGGAAAAACGTATTTGATTATTTGTCACCAATGTGTTGTTCGTGGATTTTAGCATATCTACCAGATGGATCTTCAGCACAACCCCAATCAGCCTTTGGAATCCATCTCATGACGGTTTCGGCAGCAGTCTTTTGTGGGAACAAAGCATCGAACTTCAATCTGTACCAGTATGCTTCCTTGGTAGTTGGGATATCAGCACCCCAGTGTTCCTTTGGAGTAGAGAATAATTCGTCAGAGATAACTCTTTCAGCAGTGTCTTTCAAACCATCAATCCAAGAGTAACCAACACCATCAGAGAATTGTTCCTTTTGTCTCCATAAGATTTCTTCTGGTAAGTAAGGTTTTTCATCTGGTTCATCAGAAGTATCGAAAGCCTTTCTTAAGATGTATTTTTCTATACGGCCTTCTGATGCATTAATCATCTTTTCGGCTGGATCAATGTTCATACATAATTGTAAGAATTCACGATCCAAGAATGGTACACGAGCTTCCAAACCCCAAGACATGGTAGACTTGTTGGCTCTTAAACAATCAGCCAAGTGTAAGTTCTTAACACGCTTAACGGATTCGGTGTGGAATTCAGCAGCTGAAGGAGCTTGAGCAAAGTACAGGTAACCACCGAATATTTCATCAGAACCTTCACCAGACAAAACCATCTTAACACCTTGAGCTTTAATCTTTCTTGATAACAAGAACATTGGAGTAGAGGCTCTGATGGTAGTGACATCGTAAGTTTCCAAATGGTAGATAACATCATCCAAAGCGTCTAAACCTTCTTGTAAAGTGAAAGTATGTTCATGATGAATAGAACCGATGAATTTAGCTACTTTTCTGGCAGCTAACAAATCTGGAGCATTTGGTAAACCGATAGCAAAAGAGTGTAAACGAGACCAACCAGCGGTATGCAAGTTACCTTGGTCATCAATACCTGTTAGATGCTTATCTTCAGAATCATAAGCAGTTGTATCCATTTCTTTCATAGCCTTTTCAGTTTCACGGGCAGCAATAGAGGCGATTAAAGAAGAATCTAAACCACCAGATAATAAGACACCGTATGGAACTTCAGCCATTAATCTCTTTCTAACAGCCTTTTCCAAACTTTCTCTGATAGCTTTGTAACTAACAGGTTCAGTTGGGATTCTTTGTTCATCGATCCAATCTGGAGAGAAATAACGGGTAATTTGATCAGTTTCAGAATCGTAGACATGACCAGGTGGGAAAGCCATAATGCTGTCACAATCGTCAGTTAAACATTTTAATTCAGAAGCAAAAAAGACTGTCTTTGGAGATTTTGAGTTCCGCCCCATGTATAAAGTAGTGATACCAATTGGATCTCTTGCAGCGATAATACGATCTTTCTTTGCATCATACAGACACCAAGCAAACATACCATCTAGATACTTTGGAGCATCGATGTCATGTTTTAAATATAGAGGAATGATAGGTTCACAATCACTTAAAGTTTTGTATTTGTAATCTGGACAAGATTCCCTTAATTGAATATGATTATAAATTTCACCATTGACACACAATACGTAATCACCACATGGAGAAGTAATTGGTTGAGCACCAGAATCTAAACCAACAATAGCTAATCTTTCATGAACTAAGATGGTAGAGTTTTTGACAACGTTACCAGACCAATCTGGACCACGATGTCTAATTCTTTTCGACAGTTGTAAAGCTCTTGGCTTAAACGCTTCAGCGTTTTCATGTTTATAAGCAGCAAAAATACCACACATTATATTAAAATGACGTTACTAATTACTATTCTATCTAGAATATCAGTGATCTATTGTGTATTAAATAGATAAGTAGAAAAGTAATATTTACGATGAACAGATATGTTAACCCACATTTTTCAAGAAACAAAAGATAATCAAGCACAACTACAAATCAAGAACCCAATGCACTTTCATTTATATAAAGATTCATCTACATTTATATATATATGAATATAAATAAATATACATGCATCTAGATAAAAATAAGAATAAAAATGAAGTCGTTAGTGCTAATGTTAGCATGATTTAGCTTATGAGTAATAAATGAAATTGAAAAATTTCACTAATTAAAGTGTTCTACATGAGTATTTCTCCTAGAGTTTCTTTTTTAACGTGCAGATTCTGGGACTAACCAACTGTCCCAAGCCAGAGAAGAGATCAATCCAATCCAATTCAATTACAATACCTTTCTTTTAAAGCTATGAGTCAAAGAAAAGGAAACGAGAACCGCAGTAGCCAGTGATAATTACAATAGAAACTACTAATTCCATCGATAACTACAACAGAATTTACTGCTAATTATAATATTTCTTGTTTCTGTTTGATGCTTTTGTTAACAAGCGTAGGGTATATGTTGTGGGAGGGAGCAAGAACAACTATCTTCAGCGATGTTTTGAGGTTTAAGCTGTTTCGAAGGTCTTTATTTCATCCAGTTTGGGACCTATTCTCTCTTGGGTGGGCTTAATGTTCAGAGTGTGGGATGAGGAAGAATACGATGAGTTTGTATAGGTAGGTATCTTTATTTCAGAAGGAGGGGAGTGTTGTGCTAGTTAGTTCTATCTGAAGCTAGAGATGTTCAGTGTGCTAATGAAGGAGGGTTGAGAGAGAGAGGGAGAGACAGAGCAAGACTTGACGGACAAGAGTGACTGATTAGAAGATTTGAAAAAATGTATACAGTTTTCTAGTGAATGTTTCCTATTTGAGATATGAAGAATTGATGGTATCTAGAGCTCAAAAATTTATTTTTGTTTATGATTGAGTTTTGGATATATTGATTACAATCTGTAGATGTAAAGGCAAAAAATAAGATATTCCAAGTATTCTATTTAGTGCTGTGTGTTAGTTAGTGTCTGTATTTTTGAAGCCCACGCGGCAACAAATTTTTAGTTACTATTTTATATTGTTAGATAATTGGAGTTTAACAACCGATCTAGTAGTTTACATATATCCAAGTGAAGCATGGTATATGAGTATATCCGTCGGGAAAAGGGAGTTCCACCGTCGGGTGAGTGATTTCTGGTTCATACTTGAGGCTTTGTTTAAGAAGGTTAATTTTAATTTTATCATAATAACAAGAATAAACCTAGAACTCCTGTTTGGATATTCCATTTAAAGAATAAAAAGCGGTTATAGAATCAAGATTGTAATTTGTATCGATATACTTACTTTGGCTAATATAATATAATATAGTCGGTAATCAACGGTTAGCAACACCTAACATTTTCTTATTGCCATTTTGTTATAGCGGGTTAGGTGTACCTGATTGATTTATATCGATGTTCTCATAATGTGTTATTCTTCCCTTCATTAATTCGTGGATACAGATCTATCAGTGTTAGTAACTTGCACTTAGACCCACCTTGTTTCATTAAAGGGTTTTTTTGTCTCATTAAACTAGTCCGCATCGATTTAAAAATCGAATACAACTGAATTTGAATTTTTAAATCACAAATTAGTTAATTTATCGAGATTAGACTAACTGCAATTGTCCTGCCTATATTTCAAGATATTAGAGATATATACAAATTAATAAATGCAATGAGTTTGATTTTATTTACGTGCTTCTATTCCTTCCATATTAATACATTTAAAAAGAATCAGAATTTCATAATATTAGCGTCCTGTCATTCAATTGAATGTAACAAGATTATATTGGCTGCATAGGAACCGCATTCTCCATTAAAACCTCAGTAAATTAGATATTATCTAGTCCACCGAGAAGAATTGTTCGATTTAATAAATGCAAATAGTATCATCGCACTCTTTTTAAAACTTGGAAGGTTCATGGTTTCTTTTAAAACGTAAAGAAAAGAATAACAACAGAAAAAAATTAAATGGATTAAAAGGAAATAAAATGACATCTTCTTGTAATAAAGAACTATTAAAATCATCTCTTATTTATATACCAAAGCGTGAAAAAGTGGACAGAAAGAAAATTTTTTTTAAATTTTTCGAGTTGTACGATTAAGATATACATGTCGTGATATATGATGTTTGTTTGATGGGGAGGGTAATAAGAAATACAACAACAAGTTATATAGGGTTGGTTCATATTATTTCTGAAGAACCAAGAAACCTGACCCGATTGATCATGTCTATTAATTTACTGAATTATCATGCATGGTATATCATAGAAGAATGGAATAAAATTAATAAGGAATATGAAAAATAATGGCTTAAAAAAAAGCACACTGAGCTGATCTCTTTTCTAGGATAACTTTTATTATCCTTTTTGAAATTAGCTATTATTTTTTATAAATTGTAGAAAAATGACAGTCTAAGAAAATGTCATTAATCTTCTTTGATTCGAAAAGGTAAATTTGCGTCACTTACTCACATTAGAACTTCTCTTTATTATGACTTTAAAATCGCCCATCTAAAGTTCGATGAAGTCTATATTATCAGTTAATAATATACAGGCAGTTCAATCCATTGAACCTTTCATTTTTATTTCTTATACAAATGTTGATATACTAATACGTTAAATGCATATGAATTCACGACTTCTTGAGAGTTGGTGGTTTTATTGTATTATCCTGATGTTACTCCGAACGAATCTTGATGGCTGACGAGATATGTGTTGTGGCCACGACGTTGTTTCAGCTTGCCAAACTTGTTATAAAATCATACTATTGTACATTACTAGGTATTATTCAGTATGTTAACTTGTATATAGGACAAGCACATAGAATATTAATTAATCGTATATTTATTTTTCCATATAGATCTCCACCAAAAGATTCCCTTGGATAAGCGCGGGCTCACCTTCATTCTAAAGAATCCCAAGGCAACTCTCCAATTAAAGGATAACTAAATTTTACCCAAAGTTAGTTAATCAATATAAAATAACGTGGAATCAATACATAAATACAAAATAAATACCCAGCAAATATTGGTACTAGCATTACTAACTTTTCCAATTTCAACAAGTTCTACGACTCCGTGGCCAAGCTGGTTAAGGCGTGCGACTGTTAATCGCAAGATCGAGAGTTCAATCCTCTCCGGGGTCGTTTATTTTTTTTGATTTAATTTTTCAACATTCTCAATTTGCAAGATATTCAAATAAAGGCCACCCACCTAAACTTTTGATCGAATTGATATTTAATAGATGATTTATATTTTTGTTGAGAGGGTGAACAGATTAGTTGAATTGATTTAAATTTTGGTTTGTATCCGTTAAATTCAATAATTCGCTATTAGTATATCAAGTTACTGAACCTTCTGGTATAATTGTTGTAACGCTTTAGTCCATTCAATCCCAATATAATTGCACCTGATTGCCAATGAATGGTCTAACAAGATAAAGATAGTATTGTTGAAATTATTTTTTTTAAATTATCATTGTAAATTATTATTATTATAAATTATATCATGGCTTTAAATGAAAATTTAATTTCCGTGCTATCTCATGTGGCAGAATATTTGAATCAGAATGAGTTAATAGATTTAGCATCGACATGCAGGGAGATTTACGATAAAATTGCGATACCTAAACTTTATAGACGAATTGTGATTAATGAAGAACCTGTAATGAGAACAAATCTTTGGTATTTGGAAAGTTACGCCACATTCGTGTCTGGTTATAGATCTGTGATAAAAAGTGCTGATCAGAACGATATATTTGTTTATGATAGAATTGAACGTCTACTACATAGTGGAAAGTTAGAGTTAATTAGAGAATTGATTATCACTGATAAAGTATTTGCTGATGAAGATAGTGGGTTCCGATTGTTTAAAATATTAATAGAAAGACTTGTGGCCATTGATAAATTAGAGGTTCTACAAATTATGGATATCAGATTATCCCAAATATTTTATGAATTATATTTGGAATTGACTCACCTTAAGAAAATCCATCTATTTGATTTTGAAGATAGGGTACAAGTCAAATCCTTTGCAAATTGTAATTCATTAAGGTTGATGCTGCAAAATCATACTTCTTCAAATTCCAAAGTTATCTCTTCAGAATCACTAGAGTTTGTGACGCATATAAAAGAATTAATTGTAGAAGATGTGGAGAGTCATACCTTACTTTTCTTTCAAAACCTATTCGAAGCTAATATTCAATTTCCAAATGTTAATTCGTTGAAATTCGAACATGTACATACATATACTTCATCTGAATTAACTACTGTACATATAAATAAAGTGATAGCGTTGGAGAAGCTTGAGAAACTAGAAATGTCGATTGCATGTGAAGTTCCTGGATGTCATTGTATTGATGATTTCTTGTTCGATTTGTCTACTAATCTAAAATCTCTAAATAAATTATCACTGATTGAAAATACATTCCAAACACAAGGTGATCATTACACAGAGGAAAATTGGGATATTTCAATAGCGAAATTTATTCTGAATATACCTAATGTCTCTAAAAATTTAAAATTATTAAACATTGACCATAATCCGCCAAAAAATGGGGAACAAAGTAACAGTGTTGACGGAAACTACTTTCGTAGACGTGATTTATATTCAAAAGTTCTTCCTGAACTAACTGCATTGCAAACCTTAATTGCCCCTTCGATTTTATTGTCATTGAGTTCTTATGACATTTTAATTGGCGATTTATTATGGAATGGATGTAAATGTCCATTCTGTAATAAAATATTACCTATCTTAGACGAATATATTATGAACCATCAAGTATTTGATAATGAATATTCGGATTATAAAGATATCTCAGTGACAAATTTTTTTGCATACGTGCAACAGATTTTATCGAAAAGGATTAAACATCAAATTGTCTGGGATACTGACATTCAAAATATTCCACCGACTAATAAAACCTGGGATTTCCATGGGTTCGAATCGATCTCCCATTTCGATGACTATGATTGTACATTCGATAACAGGGTATTTAATGCTGTCCCGATTGCTGTTGCGCATTTTTTCAATGGTTATATGGATAATCTAGTAGTCTTCATGCCAAATTTATCGGTTGCCATCTTATCAGGAATATACTACTCCGTAGATAAATCAACCCGTAAATATAAAAATATATACGATGAATGAGGTCTGGTAGTAGTGCTCATCTGTTCATTGTCTTTATAGATTGTGTCATTATTGGATATTTAACTTATATTATAGATATTACATCCGTGCATCGCATACTCCGCCCGATTTTATAGGCCTTGACTATATTTAATATCTTGATTTCGAAACTATTTAACGAAATGAACAAAACTTGGCTAAAAATATAGTTAATTCAGTAGGAATGAGTTGAATTGAATTAAATAGAGTGATATAGTGGTCTAAACTGTAAATATTAGCGTCAATTAGTCTGTTATAAACAGGTGCATATACATATAATTTGGTATATAGCCAAATCTATATTCATTTTATTGTTAATATTATTCCTTTCTGTTCTTTGCACCAATTAAGTTGCTTTAGTTGTTTGAACCTAGTACTCAACCGTCAAAAAGCAACTGGTAAACTAATTTGAATTTTCATTATAGCATTCCTGTAGATACACATTGGCTTTTTCTTTTATTCAGTTTAATATTCATTAGTTTCAAATTGCATTTATTAATTCATATATTGTTTTACTACTATTCGTTCAGTACCAGGTCATATCTCTTTTTTCAGTGGTTCAATTATAACTAACATCTAATCTGGTCCATATATTCATTGAATCTAATTCAAATTATTTATAATACTTTTTTTTCCTTTTATTTTTGCATATTAGCTCAGCATTTATTAGTCTCATGAATTCATTTAATCTAAATGTTAATACGAAAATCAATACAACGAATATACCCGTATTTGGTCAATAAGACGCCATTGCGATTATCTACTCAGGTCAGAAACCTTAAAATATGTAATAAAGAAACTGACAGGGGCAGGAAAATATTAGAGAATGAAGAATGGCTAAGATTTGGTAATACAAATAATTCCAATATTCCACCTTATCAAAGTTCATCATTGAAAAATCAGAATCAATTGGAAGATGTTAGCAATAGTGCAGAAAATGGGCATGTTCTTAACGAACCAATAGTCTTTATCTCTAAATCAGACTTTAAGGAAAATTGGGAGCTCAAATTTATAGAAGCATCAAGAATTACAGTACGACAAGTAAAAGGATTATTGGTTGATAAATATGATATGTTTTCTCCTGATCAATTACTGTTATTGTTCAAATCTTTGGAATCTTACCAAGACACTTACAATATGCATGAGCTATCTGTTATATTACTTCCACAATTGAATAAATTCAATGGTAATTCTAAGGCATTTCAAGAACTTCTAGTCACAATATTGAGAGTAGAATATAAACTAAAAAAATATAGAATTTGTGAACATTTGTTTTCAGAATGCATAAAATATCCAATAAAGAATCCTGTGATTTATAGAATAGGTTTGAATTCATTTATTGAAAACGATAATTTCCACTTAGCAAATGGATTCTATATACAAGCGCTAGAAAGTCCAGATATATTCCCTCTAACAACAAAAGAACTATTTTCATTTCTATTAAAATTATACGAATTTAAAGACTTATACTCGATGGAGCGAATATTCATTCAGTGGCTAAAGAAAAAATGTGATAAGAATACCCCTTCAGAGCATGATCCTACAACAAATATTCTTTCTTTGATGCATAGAGCCTATAGAAATTATGGAACTGATGGTGAATTCCAAGAGTTTTTAGAAAATGAGTATGTTAATAAACTTCGATATAGTGAAACTTTGCAATTTAAGTGCACCGAATTTTTAACTGATCTTTATGAAAAAGAAGAATACGAAAATGATATAACTAAAAAGTACGAAGATTCAATAGCACTCTTTGGACTATTAGAAAATTTACCAGCTCAAAAAAGAGGATTTTATCTGGCATTATTGAACTCTGCTGTTAAACACAATGATTTCGAATTCGTAAAACTCTTATCACAAGAGATGAAGAAAGATAATTTAATTAACTTTGGAGCCTCATATCACTTGATAGTTTCCGAACATTTCGCCAAAAATGGACATATCAATGAACTTTTGACGTACTTTAATGAACTAGTGCTTCAGCAGGAGGACAGTTGTGTTAGATTGTCTCCACAACAAGTGCTGACATTCAGAGACTGTCTAGTCAAGAAATATCCTATATTAACAAGAGAAATACATAATGAATTGAAAACTATAATTACAAAGCCCGTTTATTATGAAAAAATTGGTTGGACTATATCTACTGACAGAGATCTTTCGAAATTAATTTCATACAGAGCATTGGGTGGATCACAATACATGGTTCCGTATCTAAATCATGTAGACTACGATAGATTTTTGAATTTCTCAAAATTAATAAAAGAGAGGAAAATAGCAGAGGCCAAATTATCTTTGACAGATATTTTCCAAAGGAATTTAAAACCAAGTTTTAACCTTTGTTTTATGTTGTTTAGATTGTCTATTCAGAACAATTTTAGAATATTGGCAACGATTATTGATGATTATTTAAGACAATGTCAAAATGATATACCGATTAGCATGAAATTACTTTGGTTGCGTAATGATGTCCTAGGGTCTCAAAAATCTATTGCTTCTACAACAGAGACCTCAAAATTTGGTTTAAAGAACAAGAAATCTATGCGTTGGGTAGAAGTCGAAAATTTTTCAAGGAATAATGTCAACAGTTTAAATTTCACATCATATATTCAATTGTCAAAAATCAGTATATTATTAAAAAATTACTCGCTTGCATCAGAATTTATAAACAAAGCATTTTCTAAGATGGATAAAAAAAATGAAATGAATTGGGCATCATATTATCTGGTATCACTATGGAAATCCACTGTAACTTTAAATCAAAAACAATTTTTAAATCAATTAAAAGAATGGAATAAAAATCAAAATGGTAATTTCATTACCCAAGGACACCTGCGTAGAATCAAACAATACAGTACATTTTTTAGTAAAAGATCTAATTATATCGATAACTATGATCCAAATTTAGATTTTGAAATTAAACAAGAGGTTGAATACTTAGCAGAACGTTTTGTTGATTATAAATTTCAAGGTTTAAATGATATTAAGAGAACTTGTGATATTTTAGACAAATGGTTAGAAAAACAAGTAAATGAAAAAGAACAAAAATTAAAATCAATAAAAGCATTCAATAAGATTAAATATAATAAAAACAATTGATGATAAACTTATTTTCTACTTAGGATGGAAATAACTAAATTAAATATGTAGAGAATTGCATTCATAAAATTTCATGTAAATAGTGTACCTGTTTCTACTAAATAAAATAGATAAATAAATACATTCATGTATAAAAACAATGATCTTAAAGTACCAACTATTGTATTAAAGTTAAGCATTGATATGACCTTAACCATCAATTATGTTTTTACCTCATCGATTGTTGCTATAGAGAAAAAGCCTTTAAATTAAGGCATCGAATTTTGATGAAATTACCTTAAAGGCGAAAATATTTCAACATATAGCATAGAGTAATTGATTTAAGAAGAGATGATTAAAGAAGGCAAAAGTTACCAGATATATATAGAGAATATAATCAGGGCTATAGCATTGTGCGTTTTGATTGTGTATTATATTGGTCTATCAATTAGTTCCAGTTTAAATTTTGATTGATTAAAAGTTTTTGGCATCCTTTTTAATGATAACAATAGATAAGATGAATGGTTTATTGCATGTATCAGTTCTATCTCAAAGTAAGAAGACTAAGAATAAGCTACTTGGTAAGGTGCTTGATAGCACACTTTGTTCTATATGTCACGATTACATGTATGTTCCTATGATGGTTGCTTGTGGGCATAATTATTGTTACAGTTGTTTAAGTAGTTGGTTTACGAGCAATGAAACCCAAGAACTAAGTTGTCCTCAATGCAGAGCCAATGTTACTACAGCTCCAGCATTAAATACTACATTACAACAATTATTAGAAACGTTAGCTGAAGTTAGTCTAGACGATACCAAGAAGGAGAAAGAAGGTGAAGATGTCAATAAAGATGGTAGTGAAAACAATGACGACGATGAGAAATCGAAAATTGACATGAATACATTTTATTCTTCAATGGAAGAGAGCAAGAATGAATATAATATGGATAAGAGGAATGAAAATCTATTTGGTAAAGTTTTCATCAATTCTGCGATGGCGGTAATCGATGAAGATGATGATGGAATTGCTCGTTGTAGTAATTGTCATTGGGAACTTGATCCAGATTTTGATGAAACAGATGGGAACGTTTGTCCTCATTGTAGCACTCGTATAAGAAATCGAGTACCTGAATCAGGGTATAGCAGAACTACCTCTGATGCAATTGGCGGTGGTCAAAGACGCGGAGGCTTTGACAGTGATGAGTATAGTGAAGGAGAATTAGAAGAGTTGGAACAGGATCTCCAAAGATATCATGAAGCCAGCGAACAAAGTATTCGAGAGTTAGATACTGATAATGAGGGAGAGGAAGGGAGCGGAGGGATGAGTGCTGAATTTGATAGAAGATTCCCTATTCCTCGACAAGGACGTAACTTCCTACATGATGACGAAGCCGAGGAATCCTCCAACAACGGTGATGACGATGATGACGATGACGATGGTGATGAAGCTATCCGCCAACGTAGAAGACACATTGACATGAACCAAGAGGTAGAATCCGACCTTGACTCCTTTATAGCTGATGATGATGATGAAGAACAAGAACTCGATGTTGAAGAACTAGATGGTCTATCAGATAACGATTCGAAACGAAACCGAATGGTCCTACAAGAATCCGAATCCGAAAGAGACAGTGACTACTACGAACATAACGATGATGGGTATGTTAGTGGAGACAGTCTAGTTGACGACCAACCAGACCAAGAGCCGCAACAACAAAATAAAAGACAAAGAAGATACAAAGTTATCCTACAAGGAAGTGATGAAGATGAAGATTGAAAACATTGTGTTGAAAGAGAAAAAAAGCATTCAGTAATAAAGGCAGAATCAGTAGAGAATAATCGATTCGAACTACCAAATCAATCCGCTCATCTCATCGCATCTCTTTCTCTCTCTCGTTTACTTTAAATACAAGACAGACCAATAAATACACGTTCAGTAGCTCTGAGCCTGAGACTGAGCCTGAGCTTTAACTTGAGCTTTAACTTGAGCTTCTCTACCATGATTCGATTTGATTGGTTCAAAGTGTAAACTGCTCTGTTTTTTTTCAGTTCGATACTTGTGTCGCTACCAATTATCCACTATTTGGTAAAACCGAAAAATTTCGACAAGGAAAGGATTAAAGCTTTAACCAAACACATTTCACCCAACTTTTAAGCAAATTGTAACCTTTCAATTTAAATTGAAAGGTTATTTATAAAGGAAAGGGGAGTTATTATGATTAGATATAGTTCTGTTAGTCTTGAATTGTGTTGTTTTCGTGGACTGAACGACAGATCGATCAATCAATAAGATTAAAAATCGTATTGTGAAAACAGATAGCAAATAAGCATTACATTTAGTATTTAAGAGATGGCTAACCCACAAAGAATAATTGAATTACAAAAGTTATTCCAAAAGTCTACTAAGCCAATTTGGTGGAGACATCCTAGATCTGCTTTCTACTTGTATCCATTCTATGGTTTATTTGCAGTTGCAGTTATTGCTCCTTTATGTTACATCCCAAACGCTATTATGGGTATTAAGGCAAAGAAACATTAAAGAGGATTCAAGTAATCCTCCTTCTCACCTCCTACCATTCAAGCTAAAATAAATTAGCTTAAATTCAACCGATTAAAATAGTAGCTCTCAAATGAAATATTACTACAGAATATATATATGTAGCTTTATGTTCAGCAGTAAAGTAAAAGCTCAGGCGAAAGCAATACTATAGCATAATCATTAAAAAAAAATATTATAAGGAGGACACTAATCATATTCTATTAATTAATTATTTTTATATTCATTTTTTTCTATTATTTACTGTTATTACAAGTGTTGTAATAACACTCTTCCCAAAACATATTACTTCTATTTAACATTTTTATTAAATATCTAATTCTTTTTAATTATATTCCTTTTATATTATATAGTTTAAAACTGATATTTCGAAATAGGTAGTTTAACATTTATCGACAACACTTCTGATACTAGAAAGTTAGTTGGTTTGGTGAGGATAAGAGTGATATAGAAGTCTTTAGTCACCTCGAGTTGTTCTGATTTATTTTTGAAAGTATTAGAAACGGTTGCATATTGTTTCAGTTATAAGTTTTGATCGTTGGTAGCTTAGTGTGGATAGCGAGAGAATAGGTTTTTATATTTAAAAGGGTAATGTTATCTTTACGAAGGGGATTGATAACTAAAAGTTATTTAAATTATAAATTTGTTAATCATTTAGCTGTAATTCCAAGGAATTACAGCAATGATTCAAAATATTTCTTTAGCAAGCCTCCAGCCAATGATAATAATGATAAGGGAAGCTATGCTGATTCAAAGCATTTCTTCACTAAACCTAATGGTAAGATGAACTCAAATGAACAGATTGATCAAATGCATAATAATGGCAGTAATAATCCAAATAATAATAAGAATGGCAGCACTGATTCCTTAATTGGACAAGCTATTTTACAGCAGAGACGTGAACGTAGAAAACAAGTGTGGTATGCTTTAGGTATTAGTATCTTCGCTGTATTAATTGGTTATTCAATTGGTTATAAAGTAATTTACTTGAATGAAGATAGCTTTATACCTTTATATCCTTCATCTGGTATCCGTAAGCCAAGTCAAAATGATTTAAGGAAGATAGATGTTCCTCACATTAAATTGATTTCTCATTTAAGAGTGTTAGAAGTGCTTTCTCACCATGATATGATCAAAGAACAGTACGGGGTGCCTTTGCATGATTCAAATGGTGTCAATCCTCCACAAATAAAAGAATTCAATATCTGGTGTGAAGATCAAGACCCTTGTGTAACTGGTCTGATCATTAGAAAAGATGATCCAAATAGACCTACCACTCATACTTGGCATAGAATTCCATATTTGCTTCAATGGAGAGTCACTCATAGACCTATTTGTATTTCCAGAAGTATATCAAATTTCTTGGAAGATATAGGTTTAAGTTATTCGACAATATACGAAATTATATCCCCTGAAAAGATTTACGGTTCATTCAAATACGAGTACCCAATTCCTGGGGATGACCATTCGATGCACATTTGGTTTTTAGGTGAATTACAACTTAATAATGATACTTTGATTATATACAAGGGAAAATATCATGTTGATGTCAAATTACAACAGGTTGACTTATTGAGAAATGAAGATGGGAAGCTAGTTCGTTATGTTTTATTTAAAGAAAACGAATGATTTATTCCAGTATATGCGAGAAATATACATGGTTTCTCTATTTTATGGCAAAGAAATATTGATTCCACTTTTATGACCTGGTTCTTAACAAATTTTCAGTCAAGAAGACATAATAAATAATAATGACACTATTTGTTAAGAACAATTCTCAAAATATATATAATGATTTTATACTGAAGTATAATAAATATTGATAAATGAAATGATATTTAATGAAATAATAGAGGAATGAATTAAAAAAATTTCTAATCTATTTATTGGAGAATTGTACTCTTTATAAATGTATTTATTAGGAATCTCTTAAATAAAAATATTCGTATGAGTTGGCTTGGTATTTCCTTTTTTCAGTCATATTTTATGTTTTTTTTCAAGTTACATTATTTTCATCTTTTAAACTCTTGCCAACGTACCAAAATCTTAAAATAAACACGATAAATTTTTATTTAATAAATGTTGTAAATTCAAAACCTTGTCTTGATAATTAATTGGTATTCATTGTAATAGTTATATAGAATTGGGTGCTTCTAATTTTTTTGTTAAATTAAAAAAATCGAATCGGCGAGATGGAAATACCATACTGAAAATAAAAAATCAACAAATTAACTGGGCGTGTGGCGTAGTTGGTAGCGCGCTCCCTTAGCATGGGAGAGGTCTTCGGTTCGACTCCGGACTCGTCCATTTCTTTTTTGCATATTCTTTACAAGAACTTATGGTGTAACAAATTTTGACTTATAAACTGAATTAAATCAATTCGATTAAAAGTTTTTGCCACTTTTTTCTTGATTAATATTTATAACAGAGAACTAAACAACAACAGGAATACACAATTTGTATTTAGTTACGTGCTACTGTAGATATTCTTCGTTGAATTGCGCTTTAGGAAGGAATTTGACCACTATTAGACCTGACCTTCAAGACCTCTTTTATAATTCATTAACCAGATTATTGCTTTGGCCATCCTTAGTTTAATTAGAGTTAAACATTATATACTTCGATTGAGATTATAGAAAGCCAAGTAAATTAACAGAACTTACAAGTGAAATTATTCTGTCTAATCCTGAAATCTCTTTAAAAAGCCTGAGACGAAAGAAGTAAGACGAACTATTGATGTCATTTGGTTCAGTAAACACATTCCAACAATATTCTGATGATTTTGGCTTAGGTCATAATGGAGTTCGAATCTCATTCAACTATTTTGATGGTCTTCCAGAACAATCTTTAATTAATGCTTTACAATCGAATGAATTGATTTTGATATTCAAGTCATTGTTGAAAAGAGATGTAACCACTAAAGAAAAGGCCTTAAATGAATTAATGGAATTTATTAACAACTTCTCAATCAATCAAAAATTGTTAGAAAGTGATATATTCATAATATGTTGGTCTCAAGTTTATGCGAAATTACTGGTGAGTGAATCAAAAAACATTAGAAATTTATCACATCAAGTCACAATCAAATTAATGAAATTAATGAATAAAAAAATTGGTAAATTTTTGAAAGATTTGATCCCATTCGTTTTATTAGGATTTTTTGATGTAGATAATTCAATTTGTCAAACATGTCAAGTGTCTTTATTAGATTGTTTTAATAATGATAAAAAAAAGATTAGCGTTTTATGGAATGTATTTCATGAACAGATTTTGAATTTAATAAGACAATCAATTGTTTTGGAAAATGAAAAAACCTTATCAGATGAAAATTTTATTGATAAAGATTTATCGCAATTGAGATATGATAGATTATTTACAAGTTCTGTTAAACTATTAAACAACCTTTTATTGGAAAATTCAGAAGATAATACGAAAATTAAGAAGTTTAAAAGTGAATATAAAGAAATTTTAAGTAATGAACAATTATGGAACCAATTGACCTTTAAATCTTTAAATAATTTGAAATCAAGTGAATCTTTATTGATTTTAGTTAAAACACTTTTTGATATTAAATATTTACCCACCCATAAGGAGGTTCTAAAATTTTTCTCAAAACGTTTATTAAAAGTACTACCTCAAATAAATTCAAAAAATGCAATGTCATTTTCTATTCATTTTAGCCTAATTATTGATGTATTGACACTATTAGATGATTATAAAGATGGGAAAGTTTGGTCGTACGATAAGTCTTCTAAATCAAAATTATTTGATTTCTTGACGATTGCATCTTTAAACCCTGTTCCTGGCGTTTTTGAAGCTATCTTCAAATTCTATGTCAAGACAAAAGAACAAAATCTACTGGATCGTGATACTCAATGGACTGTATTATGGTCAAACGCTCTAAATTCAATGAATGATAAAACATTCCTAGGGAGATACGGCGCTCAAGTATATTTTGAATATTGGAAATTTTATTTACCCTTCTTGGACAATGATGAATTGATCAGAGATGAAATTGCCAAGAGCTTTACTAATAAAAAGTTAGTTAATCAATTTCCTGGACTTGTCTCACTATTCACACAACACTTGAAGAGTGACTTCGTTCTTGAAGAAATAAATAAATCTTTCTCCATTCAAACTATTGATGCATCAGTTAAATCTAAATTAATCCAAAATTTGACGATCATGCTACTATCTTTTAAAAATGCTGAGAATGAACTCCATTCACTTTGTGAGTTTTGTTTGAACATTGCTTTATCAGATCCGACCCAATTAGAAGGAAATAATTCTGATGTAATAGAACTTTATCGTATCCTTATTAAATCAAATGTATCTTTCTTATATGCTGACATCGAGAAGTTCTTTAATAAAGTTCAAAATATGATCTCAAGCTCGAACTTTAACAATCTTTCAAATCTACTAATTTTGTATTCGAATTCATCAAACTTCACAGAAGAATCTTACAAATCAGAACAAGTCAAGGTTTTCCAGGCTTTTTTCGATACCAGCCGTTCACTAGATCTCACCCCTCAGGTTATATACGATATGCTGAGCAAAGTCAATAAACATATTCTTCACTCAATATTATCCTCACCAGAATCTAAAATTTCGGAATATGTTCTAAATTTTATTAGATCCTATAATTTTGAAGACGACGGTCATTTTATGGAAAGCCATTTGATAACAGAAGCAAACATAATAGAATTATACAGATCTGCATTGACTTGTGGACAAATTCCAATTTTTTGCAAGTATCTATCACAAATGAGTCCTGCATGCACCAACCTATTATTTACTAATTCTGATTTTTTGGAGACTTCATATCTAAAACATTCTGACGAAACTTCTGATTTGATATTTAACATTGCTATATCTTCAGTTAAAGATGACGATGGACTTTCTTTATCCCTTGCCAAAGCTATAATTAGAGAAGCCAAGGAATCTTTTGATAAAACAAAGAAACTTTATTTGGAACATGCTGTTAAATTAATCAATACTAATGTGACTACTGTATTAAAAGAATTTTTCCCTAGTGATGTTACCAAGTTAATTGATCAATATATTTGTAATATTGATGAAAGAGTAGCACTTGTAAATGTATTAAAGATGAATTCGCACCTATTATCACTACCTTTAGCCTCTACCACAATTTCTGATGTAGAAGAGTTAATTAGATTTGGTTTATTTTTGGACTCTCTTGTTGAAAAAGTTCCAGATTTTAAGAACGATCGTATTCAGTATCTTTTAACATTGATATTTGAAATTGCATCTGATTTCAATTGCATATCCGATAATCCAGTAGATACTTACATTTCTTTCAACAATACAATTTTCAAGGCAGATTCTGTTACAGTAAATTTTGAAGAAGTGGTAGACTGCTTAATGACAGGAAAAAGCTATGAAGATACCTGCCCATTAATCGATTTGTTGATTAATCATGAAAAAAAATCAAACCCAGTTGTTCTGTATTATTGGTCAAAGGCATTATTTGAACTTCTATTAAACGCTGTGGATTCTATATCTATTTCCAAATTAAAAGGATTACTTCCAACATTGGAAAAGTTCATTTCGAAAACTATCAGATCCAAGAGCAATGAAGAACTTGAATATTCCTTTATGGTTTCAGCAGTTGTCTTAATGAGCTTAGAAAAGTTCACTAATAGCGAAGAATTTACAAGGCTAAGGACATTATTGGCGTCCGAATTAATTGGTACAAATGGAACAGAGTTGGTTAATAGTGGCTATAAATCAGTCATATTATTAACAAATTTATTACACGTAAATGGAGCCAAGGATGACTTCACTCCGATTGCTCCTCAAAGACTAAATATGGTTATTAATTCAATAAGTAAAATATTGGATACAGACCTAATTTATGAGGAAAGCTTTAGTGTAGTAAGACTTTCAATTTTAAACTTCTTTGATCAGTTATTGCGTTTTCCTGCATTACAAAATATTGATCATTCGGTTATTATCAGGTTTATTGCTGACTCACTATCAATGTGTCAATTAGACGATACGCCTTATTTACTCGAATTACGTTACACTTGTTTAAAATCTTATGAAAGAATACAGAAATTCGAAACAGAGTACCAATCAAGTGAATATGTTTTAGAAATATCTGATAGTTTGATTGAACTATGTTTAATCGAGTTTCCAAATGAAGGTAAAAATCAAATTTCTATGAATTTTTACAATCTATTATCTAAGATTATCTTTTCGGTGAATACCAAGACTTTGATTGAATTTTATGACAGATTTTTAGAAAGATTTTTACAGGATAAGAAAGAACAGTACAATAATCAAAATCGACTATTGGTCATTATTTTGGAGAAATTAATCCATGTCAAACAACAAGATGCTATTGTTGAATATGAGTTTAGGAAACAAGATTTGCAGAATTCCATAAAGCAATCGGATGATGATTCTGACAATGATGAAAATAGTGATGAATCTCATGGTTTAACATCTGGGTTTGAATTACCGCAGTTATTAGTTGACAATTTAAAGAAGAATGTTCCTCAAGAGTACTTGGAATATGAGAATGAAATCAGTTACATTAACTATCTATGGGATTGGCACTTATCTCTAAGTTTTTTCCAAGATATATCATATAATTTACGCCAATTGTATATCGAGCAATTAAAAAAAGATAACTTAATCGATATAATTTATAACTTCATAGGTGACCAAGTCGATTTGGAGGATACTGAGTTTTGGAAAGAACTCGAAAATGATTCAATTGTGAATTATAGAGTCGATGGCGAACAATTCTCACCATACAAGGATGATATAATGAATGAATGCAAAATTTTACTAGTCCATTTAACTTATAAATTATTCATAAATTTTGGTGCAATCACCAGTAATTGGTTTTTGAATATTAAGGATAGATCATTACAGAATAAAATAGAGAAGTTTGTTTCTACTTATGTTTCCCCGATTTTAATTTTACATGAATTGCAAGATGTTTCCTCTAAGATGGATCGTTTAACTTCAAAGGATGATTCATTGGATATTAAAATAAATGAAGTTACAAAGGAAGTCAAGGCAAGATACTTGATTGATGAACAAAAATTAGAGATATCGTTCAAACTTCCTTCCAACTACCCATTAACAAACGTTCAGGTAATAGGCGTTTCTCGAGTAGGAATTAGCGAGCAAAAATGGAAGCAGTGGATTATGTCAACTCAAAGTGTGATTACGAATATGAACGGCTCTGTAATGGACTCTTTAGAATTGTTCACTAAAAACGTCAACTTGCAATTTTCAGGTTTTGAAGAATGTGCAATCTGTTATTCGATTCTGCATGCTGTGGATAGAAAATTGCCAACAAAGACTTGTCCAACATGTCGTAACAAATTCCATGGCGCATGTTTATACAAATGGTTCAGATCATCCGGTAACAACACATGTCCAATGTGTCGTTCAGAGATTGCAATCAGAAGATAAACCAAATCTTGTTAGGCATAAATTTTATAAATACTAATGTATATATTTTATTATAGAATTTTCATTAAACTTTAAGCTGTACCTTCTTTTTTCTATCGGAATCAAAAACAAATATTATTTAGAATACCAAAACACAATCGATTTAATCATTTGATTAGTCAATTGGTGTTAAATAGACATGGTCACAATTAATCTCTAAATTGAGTCTTAATCATTTTCGTTGGGTTAAAAAAGCAACCATGGCGCTACCACGTGTATTCAATCCATATTCTTAAAAGTGAAAAATTACCTAGCTGATGTTGAATAAACATATTTAAAACTTAAGATCAAGTAGTTTCGATAGATGTCGAAGGACTTCAACCTTGTAATTGTCATTTCAGCTAGGGTAGAAGGGTTTTATTTATTAAGGTTTTGCTACCTGATCGAAGTTAAACAAAAAAACGGAAGTTTGTTAGTTTATTAGATCTATGGATTCAAGATGATCTTTAAAAGAAGATTGAGAATTCTATTAATAGCGTTAGCTTTTATTGTATCAATTACAGTAATTGTAAGGTGTATAGTTCATTTCCAATTAAGTAAAGAGATTACTTATTATAAGAATTATTTTGAAAAGAGGAAAGATGGTATTCAAGGTCTTTTCAATCCATTAGTAATTAAGCAAATTCCACAAGAGACGATAGATTCTATTTATAAAAAACAATTACAAAAGAAAACTAGTGAAAAAAATGCTGTAGATTGGGACAAATTGGCCTATGTTAATTATGTTACACACGCTTCTTACCTTTGTAACTCATTGGTAATGTTCAATTCATTGAAGAAATATGGTACTAAAGCGAAGTTAGTATTACTATTATCAAAAGACATATTAGAACAAGATTCAGAGGATGGCACAAAACATTCTAACAAACTTGTTAAAAGAATTCAAAATATAGACAAGGATCAAGTTATAGTGAAACTAGTAGATAATATAGTAAAACCAAAGGATTATACACCATGGAATCAGAGTTTAACTAAACTTTTAGTTTTCAATCAAACCGAATTTGATAGAATAGTCTACTTAGATAATGATGCATTGTTAAAGAATTCATTAGATGAATTGTTTTTCATTCCACAATATATTAAATTTGCAGCACCATTGACCTACTGGTTTTTATCTGAGAATGAAGTTAACGATGCCTTTAGAGAATTGAAATATCACGAGAAGATTCCAACAAATTTGAACGTATACATTAAAAAGTTGGACGAAAGAATTGAGAAAGGTCAAATGATATATAATCATCTACCGTCATTACCGTCTAGTTTGTTTTTGAACACGAAAAATGTTGCACAGGAAATTATAAGTTCAACTTCATCTGCATCACCTTTATTTGACTTCACAAACATTGGAAAAACCAGTAAACTTAAGTTTGCAAGTAATTTAATGGTTATTAATCCATCTAAAGAAACATTTGATCATATTATGAATGAGGCACTGCCTAAGATTCTTAATAAAAAGGAAAAATATGACATGGACCTAATTAATGAAGATTTATACAATTTGAAAAAACAAGTATCTAAACAATTTACGTTATACCGTAGATTAACAACTGCATTCAAACCAGAAGTTTTAGTATTGCCATTTAGTAGGTACGGTTTACTGACTGGTTCATTAAAAAATCAAAAGCAATATTCAATTATTGAGGATGACATGTTAGGATACAAAAGAATAAAGGAAGATGGAGAGCCTTTAGAGAAAGAGCTGACTGAAATAGTAGAGGATGCAAAATATATACATTATTCAGATTATCCACTAGGAAAACCTTGGAATTATAAGAGCATTAACGAAATTAAATGTGTCGCAAATAAGAAATCTAAAACTTTTGAGCAAGAGACAAAGGTCTGTGATCTCTGGAATTCTATTTATGAGGAATTCATGAATGATGCAAGTATTTGTAATTAGGAGGAGTTAACTAGTTTTCTCCGAGTAAAGGTTAGAGTTTTGAAGGTTCTGATGAGTCTATACAATTTTTATATACTATATTTATATATATATTTAATTATGTTTATATGAAAAAGCAAATTAATTAAATTAAGCAGTAGTGTGTGCATATATAACTATTTAATGTATTGGGTTATATTATAATGACGAAAGTATGAGATAATAGTTCTAAACAGACAAATCAATGAAAAAGTAGGGACTAATAATGACAGTAATGATATCAATAAATATCTATTGATAATAGATCATAATTAAGTGAAGGAGTTATGAACAAAATGAAAATCAATGATATTAAATTTTACAGACAATAATAATACAATCATTAATCTTGTCTGGATTAGGTCCTTCATGTTAAATCGCGAGTATTTAACTAAGAATTAATATTCTTATATTTAATATTGATTAAATCTTTAATTATCTAACTGCTGCTAGCGTAGACTTCATCGACATCTTTTTGGACAGCTTTTAAGATATCTTTTCTCTTTAGCTTTTGGGCAGATGTGACGTAACCATTTTGTGGAGTCCATTCTTCATCTACGAAGACAATACCTTGTAATAATTCAATACCAACTAGACCTTGTTCTTTACCAGTCTTCAAGATATCATTGAAAGCTCCATAGATCAAATCTTTATTATGTATTAGTTGATCGATATCATCACCAGTCTTAGATAAGCCTAATTCTATAGCTAGAGGCTTCAAATTAGTTAAATTTGGAACGATGATACCTATTGGTTTAACCTTGGTAATGTCTGCATATACACAGATGTTTGCAATATATTTGTTTGATCTGTAAATAGATTCTAATTTTTCCAATGCAATGTATTCACCATTCAAAGTTTTAACCAAATTTTTCTTTCTATCAATAATCTTTAAATGACCATTTGGCATCCATTGACCAATATCACCGGTTCTAAACCAGCCATCTTCAGTGAATGCAGCATCAGTTTCTTCTTTATTTTTATAATATTCTGGAGTGATGGAAGGACCCTTTAATAATACTTCACCTTGATCATTTTTAGCCAAGTATCCCAATTCTTCAACATCCACCAATTTACAATCCAAACAACAGACTAAATTACCTGCTACACCAAATTCAAAATTTGCTGGTTTTAAGACTGTACCAGTAGCGACAGTTTCAGTTAGACCATAACCGATTAACATTGGACAAATCAAGTTTGAAATAAATACTTGAGTATCTAATGACAATGGTCCACCACCATTTAACATATATTTCAAATGACCACCAGTAGCTTGCTTAATCTTTTTGAAGATTAAATTACCTAAGATGTTACTACCTGGAATATGATAATTTGACATTGTCAATTTTGCGTAATAAGCAGCCCAAAATACTTTTTGTTGTAATGGAGATAAGCTATTAATTTGGGCAATGATACCTTTTTTAATGTTTTCCCAAACAGCAGCGACACCTACCATAACATGTGGTTTATATTCTGCCATATCACCCTTACAGTTACGAACTGAAGCATTAGTTAAAGTTTTAACAGTAGCGTAACCCAAAGTACCACCAGCTAACAAAGTGATTAATTCGAAAGCCAATTCGAAGATATGAGCTAAAGGTAAGAAAGCGATTAATCTTTCACCTTCTTGGATGAAAGAAGTATTAATACCAATACCACCTACAGCAGCAACGATAGTTGAATGTTTCAATACGACACCCTTTGGATCACCAGTAGAACCTGAAGTGTACATGATACAGGATAAATCATCAGGTGTTGGTAAAATTGGTTTAATATCTTTTGATTTTTGACCGATTTCAATTAATTCATCGAAGGAATAAAATTTAATGTCAGGTCTGACTTTTTTAATCTCATCGATTGCATTTTTGGCATTAGCATATAATTCACCACCTTGTCTTTTGTCTTTTTCAGTAACGAAATCTGCATGAATAATTGCTTTAACTGAGTTACATTTTTGTACAGGATTGATCAAAGTATGTAAAAGTGCATTATCAGTGAAGATAGCTTTTGATTCAGTTTGGGCAATTGAGTGGATTAAACCTGATTCACCCAAGGTGTCATAAGCGGTTACGACTGGAATAGCTTGTGCTTGAGCACCTAAATACATTTTCATCCATTTATGTGAAGTTGAAGCGTAAATGTGTAATTTATCATCATTGTCGTGAGTTAAACCAATTTCTCTCAAACCTGCACCTATATGATGCATAACATCGATCAATTCGGAATAAGTAGTATATTTGTATGAAGACAACTCATAAAATAACCAGGTCTTATCAACATTTTTGAATTCACCATTGATTTTACGTTTGATAGATTTTGTTTCTTTATGAATATCGATGACATCACGCCAACCCAAAGCGTTACGTTCTGCTAGTTGGTTAAATCTTTCTATGGCGAATTCGTAAACGGTTGAACATTCCATACCCTTTGGCCTATAGTAAAGGCCATCTTTTGCTTCAATGCTTCTTCTTGGAGCAGTTTCATGAATATTTGCAGCTTTGCCAGATTCGACAGTAAACATTGTCATCTTTTTCTAATGTATCAGTATTTGTATATATATATATATATATCTTCCAAAAAGAAAACGAGTATAATTGACACACACACAGACAGATACTATATATCAGTGATTGGTTTATTATTATGTGTTACAAAACAATAATAAATGGATAGTGGAATAGAATTGGAAGAAGAATAGGAATATATTGGGAACGAAATAGTTCTTAATTATAATTATTTAGTACCTTTATATATGGATAGTGTGATAAGAGAGGGGAAAGAGTTGTAATAGAAAAAAAAGAGAGAGAGTATGTGAGGAAGAGAGAGATGGTAATATGATAATAGCAGAAATATAAAAGTTGAATGAATGGATAAACTAAATTCGAGTAACCAAGGATCCAAATAAGATTTCTTAGATCACAAATCAATCAAAAAAAAAAAAAAAAATAATAAAATAAGATAATAATAAATAATAATAGTAATAAGTCCAAAAAAATTTAAAAAAAAACGACGAACAACAAGAATGAAAGTGGTCTTGCAAATGTAGATGTAGATGTAGATATAGATAGAAAGTGTTTAGCATACAGATACAATTAAAGAAGGTTCGAATTGGAAGAAGTACAAGCGAGAGATCTTAGAGTTTTGTACAAAATGAAGTAAACTTGAGCCAAGTAGGAGAGAGAGAGAGAGAGGTATATAGATAGGATGGGAATATAAATGAGAGTATACTGGGGACTACTGGGGACTTGGACTGGACTGGACTGGACTAAAGAGATGGCGATGAGAGACGAGAGAGGGTCAGGTCAATATGCGGTAGACTTGACTAGAATGCAAATAAATTAGAAAAGTCCTAAAGGTTTGTAAATGGATGGATATCTATAGGAAGCGAGGAAGAAAGCGCAGTACAAAAGTGTAATTGATGCGATGAGAGAGGTGAGACTTATTGATTGATTGATTGATTAATAAATTGATTGTTTGTTTGTTGTATTTGTTGTAATTGTTGATTTTTGGTTGATGATATTTCTCAATTAGAGTGTTGGGTTCTGTGCAGGTGAGTATCAGAGTGGTTTAATATTTATTTATGTATTATCTTGTGGAAACGAAACGAAACGAAACGAAACTTCGAACTGTAGTGACGAAATTTTTTGATGCCCGGTACCCTTCGGGAAAGATACAAAAAGAAACAAAAAGAAACGCCGAATTCGAATTCGAATTTGAATTTGAAAGCGACATGGACGTGGACGTGGACGTGGACGTGGACGAGAGGGCGAGGGGGGAGGGGGGAGAGGGAGGAAGGGCATGAGGGAAGGAAGGAGCCGACCCGAACGAAGAGAGGACGGGCGGAGATCGAAAGACGGGAATTCTACTGTGCCAACGTGACGAGTTCCTCAGAAAAACAAAGAGGGAGAGAGGGAAAAAAAGAAAACGAAAAAGAAACAAAAACAGTAAACAGCAGATAAATGGCTTGAAGATAAAAGGAAGTGCAAGAGTGAAAGAGGGCAGCGGAGACTTCACCGCAATGGACGAAATTGGCTGTGGTTGTGTAAGACTGGCGGGGCGAGAAAGAGCGGTGGGAAAACAAATAAAAAAGAGTTTCGGAGTAATTTCACCGCAGTTTCTGCTCTATTTTTTGGGTTTTTGGTTTTTTATTTGACCCAAATAGGCAACTATTAACGGTGATTTTGTTGGGCACCAGTCCCAATTAGGTATACATCGAGTGGGATAGTTTTGTGTAATGCCAACTTTTGTTGAGAAGAAGAGGAGTTATATAAAAATAAATTTAAAGCAACAACAGCAACAGCAACAGCAACAACAACGTATATTGTATGGTTATGGTGTGGTGTGTCACAGGGACAGTAATCGCACAACAACATAAACCGTAGGTCTTGTTGCTTTGAGGTGATTTGTGGTATAAAAGTTCCGTTTTGTGGACACACAGAGAGGTGTAGAGGTGTCTTCTGGTTGCGTATGGTACTTTTGTTCAAATGCTGTAAACTCACATCTACATCTACATCTACATCGATTGATGGTACTAGATTAGGTTTTTTGGCATTAATCTGTCTCTGTGTGTGTTATTTATTTATTTTTTGTTGATCAATTGAATTATAATCCACCACTGCCCAGTACTCGTTTGTTGTTAGGAGTTGCAAGCCAACGGTTTGTTGTTCTTGTTATGCTGCTCTCACAATCATCATTCCAGAGAACACTCTCCAAGTGTGAGTGAGTCCGCCCGATATGACTTTGATCTGACCTTGTTGCTAGCGTATTTTGGGTTTAAAGGGATTTGTCATCGTCATCATCATCATCATCATTGTCGATGTAGTCTATGTATATCCATCCCCTCAGCGAAACATCGATACTTTTGCTATGGATTGGGTTGGGTTGGATTGGATTGGATTGGATTGCCTTTTATTATAGCACAAAATACTACTCGGCTCTATCCCCTTTATCACTAGGTTTCATGTTTGAGGGAGGAATATCGAAAAACAAAAAAAATCATTTGCTCTCCTGTCGCTTGGCACTTGCGTGGGCGCTCTTTTGTTGTCTCGTTCCTTCTTTGCAGTTCGACCCCATCTCCACCAATTTTCCCAATACCTTTCCCATCTCATAGAGAGAGAGAGGAGCCGGCAATCTCTTTGATACCGCATTTATGAGAGGGGACAAAGGGAGAGGAAGATAACAATCCGACAATTAGGAGAAAATCAAGGAACCGAAAGAAATACATATCATCATCATCAAAGATTCGATAAAGCTTCATCAAAATTCTTTTGATCCACCCGCTTCCTCCCTTTCTTTCCCTCTCTCTCTCCCTCTCTCCCCACACCTATTCACATTGCCGATAACACACTTTTAAACTGATTTGAGTCAAATCTAGTCAAATCAAATCAAAACCAGGTGAAACATTATAATAAATCAAAAATTGTTTGGAAATTTTCAAACATTTCTAACCCCTTGACAATTACGCTAAGCATAACATATTTTCAAGGCCCAAATTCTTGTTTCTTTCTCTTTCCCTTCCAGTTCCCATTTCCCTCTAATTTACATATCCTCTTGTTCTCTTAATTCGACATTACGTCGCAATAGACATAACAACGCTTTCTTTCGATGATCATCGATTGTGACGCTGACACCTTCTCTCACGTCAGACACACATACACATACAGTCATGTGATACGTGCAATATGACCAGACCAGTTTGTTCGCGCAAACACCCGTTCCCATATTTTCACACACGCAAAACAGCTCCCAGCCAAACCGATTTTTTTCAAAGTTTCAAACAAAACGGCTCATCGCCAGTGAAAAAAAAATTTCATCAGCTTTTCGATTTTCATTCATTACCAGTTTTATATATATATGTATATGTAACTCTTTTTACACTTCTGGTTTTTAAAAGATATATTTAAATTGGCTTTATAACTCTTTCAATTTTTGAACAGATAAAGCACGTATATACACAAGCATTAAACAATGGTTGCCTTTATCTCCAAGAAAAGAAAGTTAGTCGCTGACGGTGTCTTCTACGCTGAATTAAACGAATTCTTCACTAGAGAATTAGCTGAAGAAGGTTACTCTGGTGTCGAAGTCAGAGTTACTCCAACCAAGACTGAAATTATCATCAGAGCTACCAGAACTCAAGACGTTTTGGGTGAAAATGGTAGAAGAATCAATGAATTGACCTTGTTAGTCCAAAAGAGATTCAAGTTCAAGCCAGGTACCATTGTTTTATACGCTGAAAGAGTTCAAGACCGTGGTTTGTCTGCTGTTGCTCAAGCTGAATCCATGAAATTCAAATTGTTGAACGGTTTGGCTATCAGAAGAGCTGCTTACGGTGTTGTCAGATACGTCATGGAATCCGGTGCTAAGGGTTGTGAAGTCGTTGTTTCTGGTAAATTAAGAGCTGCCAGAGCTAAGGCTATGAAATTCGCTGACGGTTTCTTGATCCACTCCGGTCAACCAGTCAACGACTTCATTGACGTTGCTACCAGACACGTTTTGATGAGACAAGGTGTTTTGGGTATCAAGGTTAAGATCATGAGAGACCCAGCTAGATCTAAGGTCGGTCCAAGAGCTTTGCCAGATGCTGTCACCATCGTTGAACCAAAGGAAGAAGAAAAAATCTTGGTTCCTTCTGTCACTGATTACAGACCAGAAGAAGAAGAAGCTACCGCTTGATTTAAATAATATCAATCATTTATATTTCAATACTATATATATTAATTCAATTATTTAATTCATTCCATCAACTATCATTTCATTTTTGAAACTGATGCTCTTCGTTTACCATTCATAACTCTCTTTTTTCACAAATCAAAGCTCCATTGTACCTTTTTCCTACTAAAAATCTTGAAAGATGATATATATATATATATATATATATATAAATATATATTTATGTTAGTCACAACAACACATCAGGTGAACTTCTGTAAAAAAGGAGTATTGATAAGAAACAATATAGATACACACATACAATACAAAAGATGATAACTTATGCTGATCTATGTTCAGTGGGTACTGGGCTAATTTTAATCTCTTCATCCTTTTTGATGGGTGTTTTCTTTGCAAACCAGCCATACGATTATGATTTATTATTCAATACTTCATCAACTCAAGAGCATTTCGATTCTGCTTTAAAACACTACCAAACTCTATATAGTACTAATCCAAGAGTTTTATACGTTCTATTAGGTGTTACTGCCTTGGGTTTCATTGGTTCTATGATCAGAATTTATAAACCAAACCCTGACTTACAATTGTTCGAATATACTTCATTAGGATTATTCGTATTTGCTATTTGTGTTTTCATTACAAACATCAAAACTGGTATCGAATGTTCCATTACTCACAATTGGGGTGAAGTTAATGAAAACCAGGGTTTAGCTGTCTTAGCCTCTTCAAATATTATCTTCTTGCTAATGTTGGTTGGTGTCATATTATTACAAGGCGGTTTATGGTATACCAATTGGGATTATCAAAAGAGATTGGGTGAATTCTTTGCAGCTGAACAAGCTGAACAAGCTCAGCAAGAAAAACAGCAACCAGAATCTAAGAAGCAATCTACCAAAAAATCAAAGAAAGAATCAAAGAAACAAAAATGATTTAGTTTTGTATACTTTTATATATAAGATATTTACATGAATATTATAATACTCTTATCACCATTTATAAACATTATTGGTGACACCCCTTACTGGTTTGTCAGCTAATTGAACCCAAGGTTTCTTTCTCTGTTGTTTTAATTCAGATTCATGGGCTAATCTTTTCAATGTTACTGACTTGCTCTTTAGAATGCATCTTACATGTACAAATCTATGCGTAATCTTACCAACTCTACCTCTACCTTTTGCCTCGATTCTCTTCATCCAATTACCATCACTACCGGTCCAAATTTGAGAAATGTATAAATCATTTGGATCCAATTTCAATTTATTGGCATCTTCAATACCTTGCTCCAATAATTCACCAATGTATCTAGAAACATGTCTTTTGGAGAAATGACACTGTGTAATAGCTTTTTTCAAGTCTAACCCATTCAACAATCTACACAATTGAGTTGCTTTCTTTGGGGTGGTTCCCAATCTAGCTGATTTTAAGTAAACCGATGGTTCAAGAGCTTCAATTTCCTTTTGTGATAATTTTAATTTAAATTGACCCAATTTTGAAACTGCAACCACAGTATCTCTAGTGAAAAACCCACCATTCATCTTACAATTTGCTTCATATATCTTTTTCTTTAATGGACTCAATAGAATGTCCTTTGCTGGAAGCTCTGGTTGATTTTTAACCTTTTTAATATATTTTTGTAATTGTACATCATCTTCTGGCTTCAAAGCAGAAACACCATCACTAGGTTCATCTCCTTTCACAGCAACTTCATTATATGCATTCAATAACCTATTGGAGCTAGTCTTACTATTTTTTGATGTATCTTCTTTAACTAATGATCCAAATAGATTATTAGCATTAGAATTTTGTAAAAAACGATTATAACTGAAAAATCTCTCACAACGCCCAGCTTTGACAAAGTTACCCACACTTCTACTCAAATTCATCTTCAATCCAATGGAACTAGTCTCTTGATGCCTATAGGAGAATCAATATACTTATATGAAGTTCTTACTCATTGGCTATGCATTGTATGGACCAACCTTTTAAATACTGAGCTTCTGTTAAATTTTAAAATCTTTAAATTTTATAAATACTAGATATCACGTGATGTATCATTATACACGTGATATGTTTTCTTCTATCAGATATCAAGTATTATAGTGATGACAGACACCCAAGACACTTTGAACCAAGCTAGTTGCCAACATAAAGGTATGGTTCTGATGGATTGACTCTCCAGAATGTGGTATTGTTTAAATAATTATTACATTTTTGATATACAATTAGAATTATTTTAATAAGGTATTATTTTATTTTATATTATATTATATTATTTGGATGAGGGATAGATTGTGGATGGAAGTTTGAGGAAGGACATTAAAATAAAAAGGTATATGGACATTTCAAGTTAAAATGTTTATTGGTCCATCCTCAATTGAATTGAATTGAATCCAATCCAATTCAATGGCATAATTGGCTTGTTTTAGTTTATACTTGTGGTCCTGATAGAAT
The DNA here is from genome assembly GCF_000150035.1 of Vanderwaltozyma polyspora DSM 70294. Taxonomy (NCBI): domain Eukaryota; kingdom Fungi; phylum Ascomycota; class Saccharomycetes; order Saccharomycetales; family Saccharomycetaceae; genus Vanderwaltozyma; species Vanderwaltozyma polyspora. Next base: position 73,429 of record NW_001834633.1, read on the forward strand.
TTTTTTCAGTTTACCAAAGAATCCTGACTTCTTTGGTACAGTTCTTACAGGATGTGTAGGACGAGCATTTTGAGTAGTTCTTGGCATGGCTGTTTTAACGTTTTGAGGCTTTTGTTGCTGTTGCTGTTGCTGTTGCTGTTGTTGTTGAACTGGTTTTTGTACTGGCTCTTGCTGCGGTTCTTCCTCTTCAGTTGATTCTTCATCTTCATTGTAATAGTCATCATCAGTAGTATCATCTAGATCCATATGTTGATGGTCACTTATTTGTGGGGATTCTACTTCTTCTGAGTTAGCATCTTCTTCTGAGTTAGCATCTTCTTCCATCGGCTCATGTTGTGATGGTTCAACTTGTTCAACTGGTTCTTCTGTATTGTCTTGATTCAATTCTTGATTCAATTCTTGGGCATGGACTTCTCTAACTTCGCTGAATTCTCTAATTTGCTCTGGGTTTGCAATAATTACAGGAGTTGCAACAGTAGCTTCATCAACAACACTATGCTCTTCTGTAATCAAAGCACCAGCATCATCGACGTTGTTATTTGGAACTTCATGCTCTTCACCATCAGAATCCTTTAAAAGCATCACTTCTTCAGAAATAACTACTCTTTCACCAGTTTTTTTATTTCTTCTAACCTTCTTCTTAATCTTTATCCTTCTCTTCCTCTTGGCCTCCAAGTCATTGACATCGATACAATTATTCTCAAAACCAGAGCTATCAAACTCTTTCTTCAAGTTATCATTCAATAACCACTCACCATCCACAATAAATTTGAATTGAACAGTTTCACCTTCTTGGATATCCAACGGTAAACATAATTCGAATGAACCGTCTTCACTCTTGTATAATTGTTTCTCTTCTTTCCAATTATCGAAACTACCACTTACGGCAACTGAAGTTGGACCTGCTGGCCATCTGAATGTATATATCTTAGAACTCATTAAAAATTAATAACGTCTTGATCTATTTCTATTTGATTGAACAATATCCTTCAAAGTAACGATAAAGTTCTAGTCCTAGAGTTTACAGTTTTATAGTTTTATATATTATTGATTATAACTATCCACTTGAGCAGACAGATAAGTTAAATAGCAATAGTAACTTGGTCTTGAATGAAATGAAACTTTAGCAAGAAGTGATTGTTTAGAGTATGTTATTAAGTTGAACATAATTTGAGTTTAATTTACTAATTGAAATGATGTGTTTGAGTGAGTGTTAATGGATGTTGACGCAACAGTTCTTGTTTGTTTGTTTGGTTTGGTTTGGTTTGTCTGGTTGGTTTGTTCGTTGGTGTCAAAAATGGGATGGTTAAGAGATACGTGATTTTTTGATTAATCAAGGAGAGAGAGTGACAGCTGTTGTTGTAAAAGGGGGGGTGGTGGTGGTGGTGGTANTCNTGTTTTANCTTTGTCAGTCTGGGGGGGTGGGATAGAGTNTGAGTCAATTGGGATGGTATTGTTTGTTTATATACTTAGATGGGGGGTGGGACTGATAAGAATAGAGATTCTAGGTTCTTGGGTCTTGCTCTTGCTCTCGTCAGTGACGATGGTGAGAAAGCGATGGGGCTAAGTATGAAAATTTAAAACAAGAACGTACGGATGAACGGATGGGGGCTATACGGAGGTGTTCCAGAGTAGTTGGGAAGCAGTTATAGATGGGTGGATATTTGCATAAAGCAAGTAAACATCTGGTAATTCGAAGGGTGCGATACGGGGAGTGACCTATATGACCAATGAAAGAAAATTGAATTACCGTTTTACTGGTTGGTGTGATCGTGGATGTGAAAAAGAAAAAAGGAAGGTAATACGTAGGAGGAGAGAGTTAAGTGAGTTGAGAGGGGAGATAGATGCATTAATAAATCTACACGTTTCTTGTGGTAGGGATGACATAAGGTGGTTATTGGTTGAAGTAAGGGAGATAAGAAGGAATGGTACGGAGTGTCATGAAGAGAAGGCTAGAGGGAGGATGTAAAGTAATAGATGGGATTGATATATGATCGGAAATTGAAGAGAATGGAGATTGAGGCTCTGAACTGAGGTAAAGGATTGACGTTGATTCGGGGAGTTGAGTGAAAATGGATGTATTGAGTATGAATAAAAAGAGTAAAGAGAATAGAGCGTGTATCGACTAGCGCTATGTGCGCGAAAGAGTATGGATGAGATAAGAGATGGTGGATTGATAGAGACGTCTACTTGAAGAGATAGAGTATGGGAAATGATCGACAGGTATAGCGATGTGGGTATTATGAGTGTGAGGAGAAATTGCATATAGATGTGGCATATGGCATTGTGAGGCGGAATATAGGAAGTATACAAATGAGAACTGATTGTGAGAGANGACAGGA